>NC_092154.1:1872615-2070115 GCF_045791955.1 Oncorhynchus clarkii lewisi | reverse complement strand
CAAGTAGAACACAATACGATGTGACAAACAGTTTCATTCATGAGAAACATCAATAGAAACCTAAGGTCACCCATATCAGAAGCCTGTTAATAAATAATTGATATCGGTGCTGAAAGTACAGAACTAGTTTGCTCACTGATAACTGTATGGAGTTTGTACTTATGGCAGATTATTTGAGTCAACTACTCACCACGCCTTGAGTCTTCTTGAGTATGACGCTACAATTTTGGCACACCTGTATTTGGGCAGTTTCTCCCATTATTCTCTGCAGAACCTCTCAAGCTCTGTCAGGTTGGGAGTGTTGCTGCACAGTTATTTTCAGGTCTCTCCAGAGATGTTTGATCGGGTTCAAGTCAAAGCTCTGGCTGGGCCACTCAAGGACATTAATAGACTTGTCCTGAAGCCACTCCTGCGTTGTCTTGGCAGTGGCTTAGGGTCATTGTCCTGTTGGAAGGTGAACATTCGCAACAGTCTGAGGTCCTGAGCTCTCTGGAGCAGAATTTAATCAAGGATCTGTCTGTACTTGGCTCCGTTCATCTTTGCCTCGATCATGACTAGTCTCCCAGTCCCTGCCGCTGAAAATCATCCCCACAGCATGATGCTGCCACCACCATGCTTCACCGTAGGGATGGTGCCAGGTTTCCTCCAGAAGTAACACTCGGCATTCAGGTCAAAAAATGTCATCTTGGTTTCATCAGACCAAAGAATCTTGTTTCTCATGATCTGAGAGTCTTTTGGGTGCATTTTGGAAAACTCCAAGAGGGCTGTCATGTGCCATTTACTGTGCCTTGACTGGCCTTTACTGGCCACTCAACCATAAAGGCCTGATTGGCGGAGTGCTGCAGAGATGGTTGTCCTTTTGGAAGGTTCTCCCATCTCCACACAGGAACTCTGGAACTCTGTCAGTGTAACCATCGGGTTCTTGGTCACCTTTCTGAACAAGGCCCTTCTTCCCCGATTTCTCAGGTTGGCTGGGTGGCCAGCTCTAGGAATAATCTTGGTAGTTCCAAACTTCTTCCATTTAAGAATGATGGAGGCCACTGTTCTTGGGGACCTTCAATGCTGCAGAAATGTTTTGGTACCCTTCCCCAGATCTGTACCTAGACACACTCCTGTCTCAGAGCTCTACGGACAATTCCTTTGACCTCATGGCTTGGTTTTTGGCTCTGAAATACACTGTCAAATGTGGGACCTTATTTAGACCGGTGTGTGCCTTTCCAAATCATGTCCAATCAATTGAATTTATCCACTCATTTGAAGGGTTGTCCACGTACTGCTGGTCATGTAGTGTAGACCCTAATAATAGACTTCCTACCCGGAGTGTTGTTACCATCTCTGTTAATGTCCAGAGTTTTCTACTAACCACAGATGGTGATGATATAAAACACCAGAGATTATATTGAGACAACTCTATTTTTTTGACCTGCCAGTAATTAGTCATGTTTTTATTATATTAAAAGTCAACACAATCCAGTTTTAAATCTCAATTTAAATGTCAATTGTAGTTGCTTGTTAGACTATATTTTCCCCATGTTTAACATCACCAGAGTAAAATAGAGTTCAAGACGTGACAAGATAATAGACCCCCCAATAATCTCTCATTCTTATTAGGGTTTAGGAATATGAATCCCATTTGTCAACCAGCCTTTTTAGGCTGGGCCTTTATTCAACGTTGCGTTTCTTGATTCATTTTTTTTATGGCTGTGTTTACTTGTTTTATTGTACATGTTGTGTTGCTCTTTTAAATGCACTTGAAATGTAGTTTGAATTGAAGTTGACAAGAGTTGTATGACTGTAACGTCCATAGACTCCACAGTAGTGCACTATAGAGGAAACAGTGTGCCATTTGGGACTGATGGACTTGGGGACTGAGAGACTGGGAGACTGAGGGACTGGGAGACTGGGAGACTGAGAGACTGAGAGACCGGGGGTCTGGGAGACTGGGAGACTGAGAGACCGGGGGTCTGGGAGATTGGGAGACTGGGAGACTGGGAGACTGAGAGACTGAGAGACCGGGGGTCTGGGAGACTGGGAGACTGAGGGACTGGGAGACTGGGAGACTGAGAGACCGGGGCTCTGGGAGACTGGTCTGACTTGGGGACTGGGAGACTGAGAGACTGGGAGAGTGAGAGACTGAGAGACTGGGAGACTGGAAGACTGGGGGACTGAGAGACCGGGGGTCTGGGAGACTCAGGGACTGGGAGACTGGGGGACTGGGAGACCGGGGGTCGGGGAGACTGAGAGACCGGGGGTCTGGGAGACTGGTCTGACTTGGGGACTGGGAGACTGAGGGACTTGGAGACTGAGAGACTGGGGGTCTGGGAGACTGAGAGACCGGGGGTCTGGGAGACTGGTCTCACTTGGGGACTGGGAGACTGAGGGACTTGGAGACTGATGGACTTGGGGACTGGGAGACTGGGAGACCGGGGTTCTGGGAGACTGGTCTGACTTGGGGACTGGGAGACTGAGGGACTGGGAGACTGAGTGACTTGGAGACTGATGGACTTGGGGACTGGGAGACTGGGAGACTGAGAGACCGGGGGTCTGGGAGACTTGTCTGACTTGGGGACTGGGAGATTGAGGGACTGGGAGAGTGAGAGACTGAGAGACTGGGAGACAGGAAGACTGGGGGACTGAGAGACCGGGGGTCTGGGAGACTGAGGGACTGGGAGACTGGGGGACTGGGAGACTGAGAGACTGGGAGACTGGGAGACTGAGGGACTTGGAGACTGATGGACTTGGGGACTGGGAGACTGGGAGACTGAGAGACCGGGGTTCTGGGAGACTGGTCTGACTTGGGGACTGGGAGACTGAGGGACTGGGAGAGTGAGAGACTGAGAGACTGGGAGACTGGAAGACTGGGGGACTGAGAGACCGGGGGTCTGGGAGACTGGTCTGACTTGGGGACTGGGAGACTGAGGGACTTGGAGACTGAGAGACTGGGGGTCTGGGAGACTGAGAGACCGGGGGTCTGGGAGACTGGTCTCACTTGGGGACTGGGAGACTGAGGGACTTGGAGACTGATGGACTGGGGGACTGGGAGACTGGGAGACCGGGGTTCTGGGAGACTGGTCTGACTTGGGGACTGGGAGACTGAGGGACTGGGAGACTGAGGGACTTGGAGACTGATGGACTTGGGGACTGGGAGACTGGGAGACTGAGAGACCGGGGGTCTGGGAGACTTGTCTGACTTGGGGACTGGGAGATTGAGGGACTGGGAGAGTGAGAGACTGAGAGACTGGGAGACAGGAAGACTGGGGGACTGAGAGACCGGGGGTCTGGGAGACTGAGGGACTGGGAGACTGGGGGACTGGGAGACTGAGAGACTGGGAGACTGGGAGACTGAGGGACTTGGAGACTGATGGACTTGGGGACTGGGAGACTGGGAGACTGAGAGACCGGGGTTCTGGGAGACTGGTCTGACTTGGGGACTGGGAGACTGAGGGACTGGGAGAGTGAGAGACTGAGAGACTGGGAGACTGGAAGACTGGGGGACTGAGAGACCGGGGGTCTGGGAGACTGAGGGACTCGGAGACTGGGGGACTGGGAGACTGAGAGACTGGGAGACTGGGAGACAGAGACTGGGAGACTGGAAGACTGGGGGACTGAGAGACCGGGGGTCTGGGAGACTGAGGGACTGGGAGACTGGGGGACTGGGAGACTGAGAGACCGGGCGTCTGGGAGACTGGGAGACTGAGAGACCGGGGGTCTGGGAGACTGAGAGACCGGGGGTCTGGGAGACTGGTCTGACTTGGGGACTGGGAGACTGAGGGACTTGGAGACTGAGAGACCAGGGGTCTGGGAGACTGGTCTGACTTGGGGACTGGGGGACTGAGGGACTGGGAGACTGAGAGACTGGGAGACTGGAAGACTGGGGGACTGAGGGACTTGGAGACTGGGAGACTTGGAGACTGGGGGACTGAGGGACTGAGGGACTGGGAGACTGGGGGACTTGGAGACTGGGGGCCTGGAGGACTGGGGGACTGAGGGACTTGGAGACTGGGGGACTTGGAGTCTGGGGGACTGAGGGACTGAGGGACTGGGAGACTGAGAGACTGGGAGACTGGGAGACTGAGAGCCTGAGAAGTGTACTGGATGGGATTTTAAAATGTCCTCTCTATTTACGTTGAATAAAAGACCATATTACTGCATTCCTGTCAGACGTCTCTCTCTGTACTCATTGTGTGCCAGGCCAGAAAGTCAACAGACAATTTGCTGCATTTTGCAGATTTTCTGAGACTCCCAATCTACTGTTCAAACAAATGACCTCACAGCGAATCAGAGTGGAGAGAAGACAACAACATCACAACAGATGGCATTCTGGTTAATCACCAATAGTTTACACCCTTCTTCAACAGTTTAAATATTTACTGGACTTACACAAACAGTCAGAGAATTCCCCTAAACCCCTAATCCTCTCACTGTATCATGGAGTGATAGTCTTCAGACAATATTCTCCGGCTAGGTCTGGGGTGGAGGAGACGGAGGAGACGGAGGAGTATTTTTATTTTCAATTTTTTTTTAACCTTTATTTAACTAGGCAAGTCAGTTAAGAACAAATTCTTATTTATAATGACGGCCTACCCAGGCCAAACCCGGATGACGCTGGCCAATTGTGCGCCGCCCTATGGGACTCCCATAGGAGGAGGAAGAGGAGATAGAAATCTCTTTATACATAAACTGTCCGTTGAGTCAGTCTTCCTGTCGGAAGCAGAGATTACAACGATCTCAGAGACAACGATCTCAGACATGTCCAGCGACTCTAGATAAATAAATGTACAGCTGAGGTACTGACTGGCTTTAGTTTCTGAGGCCAGTGTGTTTGAGTTTATTTTATTTTTACAGGGACAGTGCACATGAATCAACGTTTCAGTAAAAGTGCCGGTTTTAGCCAGCCGCAGTCCCTGGGCAGGTTATTAAAAACAATTACAATATAGACAATAGCAACATAGGACAAGCAAGACATAGCATACAGATAGAGCAACATAGGACAAGCAAGACGTAGCATACAGACAGAGCAAGATAGGACAAAAAGCAGCAAGACAAAATTAATAAAAGCAACAAAGTGTTTCCACACCTCACAAGCTACAGACAACAGACAATATGGAAAGCGGCAACACACAGCTAGGGATTATATTCACAAATCTGATTGACCTTTAGCCATGTCTTCAAGCATTTTGTGAAAGTGTGATATGTGGTGTGTCTATGAGGTTCTGTGTGTTCCTGCCCAAATAAAAAACAAACGTTCCCACAACATTAGAGAACGTTCCTATTAACATTTTCATAGGAATGTTTCTAAGTGACCATTTCCTTAAAGTCTTCAGCAGAATGTGGTTACCTTGTTCTCAAAATGTAAGATATTCATGTTCTAGACACGTTTCATGGGAATGCTGCAAGAACAGTCGTGTGCCCATTGTTCGGTGGGTTCGGAGAACGTTCCCTGAAAGTCACACAAAACATACACAGAACATGATGTTCTCAGAATGTACACTGCATGGACAAAACATTAAGAACACCTTCTCTTTCCATGACATAACCAGACCAGGTGAATCCAGGTGAAGGAAGAGGAGGAGTTATTCTACACCTAGTAGAAGGAAGGGGAGGAGTTATTCTACACCTTTTAGAATGAAAGGGAGGAGTTATTCCATATTCTTTAGAAGGAAGAGGAGGAGTTAATCTACATCTATTATAAGGAATTGGAGGAGTTATTCTACACCTATAAGAATTAAGGGGAGTAGTTATTCTATATTTATGAGAATGAAGGGGAGGAGTTATTCTATATCTGTGAGAAGAGGGGAGGAGTTATTCCATATCTGTGAGAAGAGGGGAGGAGTAATTCTATATCTATGAGATGGAAGGGGAGGAGTTATTCTACACCTTTTAGAATGAAGGAGAGGAGTTATTCCATATTCTTAAGAAGGAAGGGGAGGAGTTATAATGTATATATTAGAGGAAGGGAGGAGTTATTCTGTATATATTAGAGGAAGGGTAGGAGTGTTGAAATCAACCAGTCCCAGCTCCATAACCACAGAGAAATCAACCAGTCCCAGCTCCAGAACCACAGAGAAATCAATGGGTCCCAGCTCCAGAACCACAGAGAAATCAATGGGTCCCAGCTCCAGAACCACAGAGACATCAATGGGTCCTGGCTCCAGAACCACATTCCAACTGTATAATTCCAAACAATAGGTTGTATTTTCAGACCAGTGTTGAGTTTTTCAGTACTCCCTCTTCAGTTCTAGACGATGGTAGACATGAGGTATCACAACCCAGACTGATACTGTTATTGAAATGGATGAGTTCAGATAACCAAACAGACAGACAGAAAGAGAGAGCGAGACAGGAACCAGGTCAGAGAGAGAGAACAGACACACACAGATTCAGATTCTCTCTCTCCATGAACTCTGTATGTGTCAGCACCCCACCTCTCTCTCTCCTATATGTAGTGTGATTCTATACGTATTGTAATTGTATTTGTTTTGTAATTATATGGGTATTGTGATTATATATATATGTGATTCTATATGTATTGTGATTCTACATGTATTGTGATTCTATATGTAGTGGAATTCTATATGTAGTATGATTCTATATATGTGATTCTATATGTATTGTGATTCTATATATGTGATTCTATATGTAGTATGATTCTATATATTTGATTCTATATGTATTGTGATTCTATATATGTGATTCTATATGTGTTGTGACTCAATATGTAGTGTGAATCTATGTGTATTGTGATTCTAAATGTAGTATGATTCTATATGTATTGTGATTCTAAATGTAGTGTGATTCTATATGTATTGTGATTCTATATATGTGATTCTATATGTAGTGGAATTCTATATGTAGTATGATTCTATATATGTGATTCTATATGTTTTGTGATTCTATATATGTGATTCTATATGTAGTATAATTCTATATATTTGATTCTATATGTATTGTGATTCTATATATGTGATTCTATATGTGTTGTGACTCAATATGTAGTGTGAATCTATGTGTATTGTGATTCTAAATGTAGTATGATTCTATATGTATTGTGATTCTAAATGTAGTGTGATTCTATATGTATTGTTATTCGATATATGTGATTCTATATGTATTGTGATTCTAAATGTATTGTGATTCTAAATGTAGTGTGATTCTATATATGTGATTCTATATGTATTGTGATTCTATATGTATTGTTATTCGATATATGTGATTCTATATGTATTGTGATTCTAAATGTATTGTGATTCTATAAGTATTGTGATTCTATATGTGTTGTGATTCTATATGTATTGTTATTCTATATATGTGATTCTATATGTATTGTGATTCTAAATGTAGTGTGATTCTATATGTATTGTTATTCTATATATGTGATTCTATATGTAGTGTGATTCTATATGTATTGTGATTCTATATGTGTGATTCTATATGTATTGTGATTCTATATATGTGATTCTATATGTATTATGATTCTAAATGTATTGTGATTCTAAATGTCGTGTGATTCTATATATGTGATTCAATATGTATAGTTATTCTATATGTACAGTTATTATATATGTATGTATTGTGATTCTATATGTAGTATGGTTCTAGATATGTGATTCTATATGTATTGTGATTCTATATGTAGTATGAGTCTATATGTAGTGTCGTGTCTTTGGCTATGCCAGATTAAGTGATATGACATGCTTTTCAATAAAATAATTTAATATTAATATTACCTGATTTAGCAAATCATTTAAATGTAATTAACTAGAGAGTCGGGGCACCACTAAATAATATTTATAGAGCTGTTATCTTCCGAATAAACTCTTAAAGACCTAGTAATACTTTACATCAATAGCAGTCAATATTAATCGTCACCTTAATTCAGTCTAATCTGAAAGTTGTACATTCTTGGTTATCTGCACGAACCCTGGCTAACAAGTTGAATCAGCAATACAAAATTGGGTTTCATTATTTATTTACTAAATACTTAACTAATCACACAGAGTTACACGTACACATAATCAATCATAACTTGATTACAAATTACGTCATAAAGGTAAACTTCCCTAGCGGGAGGAACAGATATGGTTGCTTGTTACACAAAAGAAAAGAGGCTGTGTTTGAGTGAAAGAGCGGGAAGACTGAGGAACAAAGGGCGAAGCTGTGCTATCGTAAAGACAGTATCTTATGCATTCTAAATTACCGCCCATTTGAAAAAGGAAAATGCAATAAATATTTACTCTGAGCTGCGCTTCGGTGGGTTGGTGGTAGATGGAAGGCCATGTTGCCCAACCGAGTCCTTTGTCCTTTGAAGAATGTCTCTGCTGGTAAATTGGATACGTTGTAGTAACGTCGTTGTGTGATAGACGGGGAACTCTGTCTGTTCCTTCCTAACCTCCGTTTGCAGCTGCTGTTGCTAACTCAACGGCTAGGAGGTATCACTTCTGTAGTGAAGAAGAGTTCAAAGTTCATACCATTCACAACCAAAGATCACGCTGATGTTGGCTTCGTTCTGTAGTTATTACCCAAATCTCACATTTTAGAAGCTAAAATCACATTTCATCCCATCACGAATAATTTCATATTCAAACATTTAAATTGAACAACAATTCCACGTGAATCCGATAACTCTGATGTGTAGACTTTCCACTGTAGAGTTTATTTCATCTTATTATTGATGAGAATGTCTCAGATGACAACCGAACTGACATCATATTCATTAAGTACCACCTCAAATGTTCAATTGGTCGGATTACCAGAATATAGTTAATTCCCCCCCAACTTCTGATGTTCCCAGAATCTCTATGTTAACCAAAGTGTTGCAAATGTAACAGTAGTATGGTTCTATACATGTGATTCTATATAAATGTCATTCTATATGTTTTGTGATTCTATATTATTGATTATTTATGTATTGTGATTCTATATATATAGTGAATTTATACGTATTGTGGTTCTATATGTAGTGTGATTCTATATGTATTGTAAATCTATATGTATTGTGATTCTATATATGGTATGATTCTATATATGTGATTCTATATATGTGATTCTATATGTTTTGTAATTCTATGTATGCGGTTCTATATATGTGAATCTATATATGTGATTATATATGTAGTATGGTTCAATATATGTGATTCTATATGTATTGTAATTCCATATGTATTGTGATTCTATGTATGTGATTCTATATATGTGATTCTATATGTATTGTGATTCTATACATAGTATGATTCTATATATGTGATTCTATGTGTATTGTGATTCTTCTATATGTATTGTGATTCTATATGTAGTATGGTTCTATATATGTGATTCTATATGTTGTGTAATTCTATGTATGCGGTTCTATATATGTGAATCTATATATGTGATTATATATGTAGTATGGTTCAATATATGTGATTCTATATGTATTGTAATTCCATATGTATTGTGATTCTATGTATGTGATTCTATATATTGTGATTCTATATGTATTGTGATTCTATATGTACTGTGATTATATATATTGTGATTCTATATATGTGATTCTATATGTATAGTGATTCTATATGTTGTAGTATTCTATATGTAGTATGGTTCTATATATTGTTATTCTATATATAAATATTGTGATTCTATATGTGGTATGATTCTATATATGTGATTCTATATTTTGTATGATTCTATATGTAGTATGGTTCTATATATTGTGATTCTATATATTTGATTCTATATGTATTGTGATTCTATATATTTGATTCTATATGTAGTGTGGTTCTATATATGTGATTCTATATGTATTGTGATTCTATATGTATTGTGATTCTATATGTAGTATGATTCTATATGTAGTATGGTTCTATATATTGTTATTCTATATATAAATATTGTGATTCTATATGTGGCATGATTCTATATATGTGATTCTATATGTTTTATGATTCTATATGTAGTATGGTTCTATATATTGTGATTCTATATTGGTGATTCTATATGTATTGTGATTCTATATGTACTGTGATTCTATATATTGTGATTCTATATATGTGATTCTATATGTATAGTGATTCTATGTTGTATGATTCTATATGTAGTATGGTTCTATATATTGTTATTCTATATATAAATATTGTGATTCTATATGTGGTATGATTCTATATATGTGATTCTATATGTTGTGTGATTCTATATGTAGTATGGTTCTATATTTGTGATTCTATATATATATTGTGATTCTATATGTAGTATGATTCTATATATGTGATTCTATATGTAGTTTGATTCTATATGTATTGTAATTCTATGTGTTTTGTGATTCTATATGTATTGTGATTCTATATGTAGTGTGGTTCTATATATGTGATTCTATATGTATTGTGATTCTATATGTATTGTGATTCTATATGTAGTATGATTCTATATGTAGTATGGTTCTATATATTGTTATTCTATATATAAATATTGTGATTCTATATGTGGTATGATTCTATATATGTGATTCTATATGTTTTATGATTCTATATGTAGTATGGTTCTATATATTGTGATTCTATATATGTGATTCTATATGTATTGTGATTCTATATGTACTGTGATTCTATATATTGTGATTCTATATATGTGATTCTATATGTATAGTGATTCTATGTTGTATGATTCTATATGTAGTATGGTTCTATATATTGTTATTCTATATATAAATATTGTGATTCTATATGTGGTATGATTCTATATATGTGATTCTATATGTTGTATGATTCTATATGTAGTATGGTTCTATATGTGTGATTCTATATATATATTGTGATTCTATATGTAGTATGATTCTATATATGTGATTCTATATGTAGTTTGATTCTATATGTATTGTAAATCTATGTGTTTTGTGATTCTATATGTTGTATGATTCTATATGTATTGTGATTCTATATATTTTTGTGATTCTATATATGTGATTCTATATGTATTGTGATTCTATACGTATTGTGGTTCTATATGTAGTTTGATTCTATATATTGTGATTCTATATATGTGATTCTATATATGTGATTCTATATGCATTGTGGTTTTATATTTAGTATGATTCTATATGTAGCATGATTCTATATAATGTGATTCTATACTTATTGTGGTTCTAAATTTAGTATGATTCTAAATGTATAGTGATTCTAAATTTGTGAATCTATATGTATTGTGATTCTAAATGTAGTGTGATTCTATATGTAGTATGATTCTATATATTGTGATTCTATATGTATTGTGATTCTATATGTAGTATGGTTCTATATATGTGATTCTATATGTAGTGTTATTTTATATGTTTTGTGATTCTATATGTAGTTTGGTTCTATATATATGATTCTATATGTATTGTGATTCTATATGTAGTATGGTTCTATATATATGATTCTATATGTATTGTGATTCTATATGTAGTATGGTTCAATATATGTGATTCTACATGTATTGTGATTCTATATGTAGTATGGTTCTATATATGTGATTCTACATGTATTGTGATTCTATATGTAGTATGATTCTATATGTGTGATTCTGTATGTATTGTGATTCTATATATATTGTTATTCTATTTGTATAGTGATTCATTATTTATTAATCTACAGTTAATGTCGGTAGTTTACATACACTTGTTTGGAGTCATTAAATCTAGTTTTTTAACCACTCCACAAATGTATTTTTAGCAAACTATAGTTGTGTCAAGTCGGTTAGGACATCTAAGTAATTTATCCAACAATTGTTTACACATAGATCTTTTCACTTATAATTCACTGTATCACAATTCCAGTGTGTTAGAAGTTTACATATACTAAGTTGACTGTGCCTTTAAACTGCTTGGAAAATTCCAGACTATTATGTCATGGCTTTAGAAGCTTCTGATAGGCTAATTGACATAATTTGATTCAATTTTAGATGTAACTGTGGATGTATTTGAAGGCCTACCTTCAAACTCAGTGCCTCTTTGCTTGACATTATGGGAAAATCAAATGAAATCAGCCAAGGTCTCAGAAAATAAACGTTATACCTCCACAAGTCTAGTTCATCCTTGGGAGCAATTTCCAAACGCCTGAAGGTACCACGTTCATCTGTACCAACAATAGTATACAAGTATAAACACCATGGGACCACGCAGCCGTCATACCGCTCAGGAAGGAGACGCGTTCTGTCTCCTAGAGATGAATGTACTTTGGTACCAAAAGTGAAAATCAATCCTAGAACAACAGCAAAGGACCTTGTGATGCTGGAGGAAACAGGCACAAAAGTATCTATATCCACAGTAAAGCGAGTCCTATATCGATATAACCTGAAAGGGCACACAGCAAGGAAGAAGCCACTACTACAAAACCGCCGGTTTGCATCTGCACATGGGGACAAAGGTCGTAGTTTTTGGAGAAATGTCTTCTGGTCTGATGAAACCAAAATAGAGCTGTTTGGCCATAATGACCGTATGTTTGGAGGAAAAAGGTGGAGGTTTGCAAGCCGAAGGACACCATCCCAACCGTGAAGCACGGGGGTGGCAGCATCATGTTGTGGGGGTGCTTTGCTGCAGGAGGGACTGGTGCACTTCACAAAATAGATGCCTTTATGAGGCATGAAAATTATGTGGATATATTGAAGCAACATCTCAAGACATCAGTCAGGAAGTTAAAGCTTGGTTGCAAATGGGTCTTCCAAATGGACAATGACCCCAAGCATACTTCCAAAGTTGTGGCAAAATGGCTTAAGGACAACAAAGTCAAGGTATTGGAGTGGCCATCACAAATCCCTGACCTCAATCCTATAGAAAATGTGTGGGCAGAACTGAAAAAGTGTGTGCGAGCAAGGAGGCCTACAAACCTGACCCAGTTACACCAGCTCTGTCAGGAGGAATGGGCCAAAATTCACCCAACTTATTGTGGGAAGCTTGTGGAAGGCTACCCGAAATGTTTGACCCAAGTTAAACAATTTAAAGGCAATGCTACCAAATACTAATTGAGTGTGTGTAAACTTCTGACCCACTGGGAATGTGATGAAAGTATTGAAAGCTGAAAAAAAACACTCTCTCTACTGTTTTTCTGATATTTTCACACTCTTAAAATATGTAGTGATCCTAACTGACCTAAGACAGGGAATCTTTACTAGGATAAAATATCAGGAATTGTGAAAAACTGAGTTTAAATGTATTTGGCTAATGTGTATGTAAACTTCCGACTGCAACTGTATATAATATGACATTTGAAATGTCTTTATTATTTTGGAACTTCTGTGAGTGTAATGTTGTGTTTACTGTTCATTTTTATTGTTTTTTTCTCACTTTTTTATATTATCTACTTCACTTGCTTTGGCAATGTTAACATATATTTTCCATGCCAATAAAGCCTCTTAGATAGATAGATAGATAGATAGATAGATAGATAGATAGATAGATAGATAGATAGATAGATAGATAGATAGATAGATATATATATAGATAGATAGATATAGATAGATAGATATTATAGACAATTATTTTACAAATGAACAAAAAAATGAAATGCTAAAATGTGAGTCAATAAGTATTCAACCCCTTTGTTTTGGCTAGCCTAAATAAGTTCAGGAGTACACATGTCACATAATAAGTTGCATGGAATCACTCTGTGTGCAATCATAGTGTAACATGATTTTTGAATAACTAGCTCATCTCTGCACCCCACACATATGTAAAGTCCCTCAGTCAAGAACTGAATTTCAAAAACAGAGTCAACCACTATGACCAGGGAGGTTTTCCTATTGGTAGATAGTACTGAATACCACTCTCCATATTTCCAAGCATAGTGGAGGCTGCATCATGTTATGGGAATGCTTGTAATCATTAAAGACTGGGGAGATTTTCAGGATTTAAATTTTTTTACGTAATGGAGCTAAGCACAGGACAAATCCTAGATGAAAACCTGGTTCAGCCTGCTTTCCACCAGACACTGGGAGATTAAACTTTCAGCAGGACAATAACCTAAAACACAAGGCCAAATCTACACAAGGCCAAAGCTTACCAAGAAGACAGTAACGGTTTCTGAGTGGCTGAGTTACATAGTTCATTTAAATATGCTTGAACATCTATGGCTAAACCTGTCGATGGTTGTCTAGCAACGATCAACAACCAATTTGACGTATTGTAGCATCGAGAATGTTGAAAACAATAATGGGCAAATGTTGCACAATTCAGGTATGGAAGGCTCTCAGAGACTTGCCCAGGAAGACTCACAGCTGTAATCACTACAGAAAGTTAATTCTAACATGTATTGAATCAAGGAGATTAATACTTACGTAATCAAGATATACTATTCTGTGTAAATCATTGACACAAAAAAAAAGACAATTCCATTCCTTTTAAATCTGCTTTGTAACAACAAAATGTGTAAAAAGCCAAGGGGGTGTGGATACTTTCTGAAGGTATATAATGGTATGTCGTCCATGTGGTATTCATTCACATCAGTAGCTGTGCCATACTCCTACAGGAAATATACATCAAACTCCAAGACAAAACATCTCCCCTTTGATAAGATCACGTTAGAAAATATGCAGAAGGAAAACTAATACGTTTAGCTAATAAGGTCTTTCAAAACAATCTGGACAATTAAATCTGTAGTTTGATATGTTTTGATGTTGGTCAGTACTCTCCAGGGCAGGTGTATAACTCTATATAACTATCTGGCCTATCTGTCCTATCTGGCCTGTCTGTCCTGTCTGGCCTGTCTGTCCTTTCCTCTGTGTGACGTCAGGACAGGTCTATAACTCTATATAACTATCTGGCCTGTCTGTCCTATCTGGCCTTTCTGTCCTTTCCTCTGTGTGACGTCAGGGCTGGTCTATAACTCTATATAACTATCTGGCCTGTCTGTCCATTCCTCTGTGTGATGTCAGGGCTGGTTTATAACTCTATATAACTATCTGGCCTGTCTGTCCTATCTGGCCTGTCTGTCCTTTCCTCTGTGTGATGTCAGGGCTGGTTTATAACTCTATATAACTATCTGGCCTGTCTGCCCTATCTGGCCTGTCTGTCCTATCCTCTGTGTGATGTCAGGGCTGGTCTATAACTCTATATAACTATCTGGCCTGTCTGTCCCATCTGGCCTGTCTGTCCTGTCTGGCCTGTCTGTCCTTTCCTCTGTGTGACGTCAGGGCAGGTCTATAACTCTATATAACTATCTGGCCTGTCTGTCCTTTCCTCTGTGTGAAGTCAGGGCTGGTCTATAACTCTATATAAGTATCTGGCCTGTCTGTCCTATCTGGCCTGTCTGTCCTGTCTGGCCTGTCTGTCCTTTCCTCTGTGTGACGTCAGGGCAGGTCTATAACTCTATATAACTATCTGGCCTGTCTGTCCTTTCCTCTGTGTGACGTCAGGGCTGGTCTATAAATATATATAACTATCTGGCCTGTCTGTCCTATCTGGCCTGTCTGTCCTATCCTCTGTGTGATGTCAGGGCTGGTTTATAACTCTATATAACTTTCTGGCCTGTCTGTCCTATCTGGCCTGTCTGTCCATTCCTCTGTGTGACGTCAGGGCTGGTTTATAACTCTATATAACTATCTGGCCTGTCTGTCCTATCTGGCCTGTCTGTCCTTTCCTCTGTGTGACGTCAGGGCTGGTCTATAACTCTATATAACTATCTGGCCTGTCTGTCCTATCTGGCCTGTCTGTCCTTTCCTCTGTGTGACGTCAGGGCTGGTTTATAACTCTGTATAACTATCTGGCCTGTCTGTCCTATCTGGCCTGTCTGTCCTTTCCTCTGTGTGACGTCAGGGCAGGTCTATAACTCTATATAACTATCTGGCCTGTCTGTCCTATCTGGCCTGTCTGTGCTTTCCTCTGTGTGACGTCAGGGCAGGTCTATAACTCTATATAACTATCTGGCCTGTCTGTCCTATCTGGCCTGTCTGTACTTTCCTCTGTGTGATGTTAGGGCTGGTCTATAACTCTATATAACTATCTGGTCTGTCTGTCCTATCTGGCCTGTCTGTCCTTTCCTCTGTGTGACGTTAGGGCAGGTCTATAACTCTATATAACTATCTGGCCTGTCTGTCCTATCTGGCCTGTCTGTCCTTTCCTCTGTGTGTCGTCAGGGCTGGTCTATAACTCTATATAACTATCTGGCCTGTCTGTCCTGTCTGGCCTGTCTGTCCTGTCTGGCCTGTCTGTCCTTTCCTCTGTGTGATGTCAGGGCAGGTCTATAACTCTATATAACTATCTGGCCTGTCTGTCCTTTCCTCTGTGTGACGTCAGGGCTGGTCTATAACTCTATATAACTATCTGGCCTGTCTGTCCTATCTGGCCTGTCTGTCCTATCCTCTGTGTGATGTCAGGGCTGGTCTATAACTCTATATAACTATCTGGCCTGTCTGTCCTATCTGGCCTGTCTGTACCTTCCTCTGTGTGACGTCAGGGCTGGTTTATAACTCTATATAACTATCTGGCCTGTCTGTCCTGTCTGGCCTGTCTGTACTGTCTGGCCTGTCTGTCCTTTCCTCTGTGTGACGTCAGGGCAGGTCTATAACTCTATATAACTATCTGGCCTGTCTGTCCTATCTGGCCTGTCTGTCCTTTCCTCTGTGTGACGTCAGGGCTGGTCTATGACTCTATATAACTATCTGGCCTGTCTGTCCTGTCTGTCCTGTCTGGCCTGTCTGTCTTTTCCTCTGTGTGATGTCAGGGCTGGTCTATGACTCTATATAACTATCTGGCCTGTCTGTCCTATCTTGCCTGTCTGTCCTTTCCTCTGTGTGAAGTCAGGGCTGGTTTATAGCTCTATATAACTATCTGGCCTGTCTGTCCTATCTGGCCTGTCTGTCCTGTCTGGCCTGTCGTTCCTTTCCTCTGTGTGACGACAAGGCAGGTCTATAACTTTATATAACTATCTGGCCTGTCTGTCCTATCTGGCCTGTCTGTCCTTTCTTCTGTGTGACGTCAGGGCAGGTCTATAACTCTATATAACTATCTGGCCTGTCTGTCCTATCTGGCATGTCTGTCCTTTCCTCTGTGTGACGTCAGGGCTGGTCTATAACTCTATATAACTATCTGGCCTGTCTGTCCTTTCCTCTGTATGACAACAGGGCTGGTTTATAACTCTATATAACTATCTGGCCTGTCTGTCCTATCTGGCCTGTCTGTCCTTTCCTCTGTGTGATGTCATGGCTGGTCTATAACTCTACATAACTATCTGGCCTGTCTGTCCTTTCCTCTGTGTGATGTCAGGGCTGGTTTATAACTCTATATAACTATCTGGCCAGTCTTCCTATCTGGCCTGTCTGTCCTATCCTCTGTGTGATGTCAGGGCTGGTCTATAACTCTATATAACTATCTGGCCTGTCTGTACTATCTGGCCTGTCTGTCCTGTCTGGCCTGTCTGTCCTTTCCTCTGAGTGACGTCAGGGCTGGTTTATAACTCTATATAACTGTCTGGCCTGTCTATCCTTTCCTCTGTGTGACGTTAGTGCTGGTCTATAACTCTATATAACTATCTGGCCAGTCTGTCCTATCCTCTGTGTGATGTCAGGGCTGGTTTATAACTCTATATAACTATCTGGCCTGTCTGTCCTATCTGGCCTGTCTGTCCTTTCCTCACTGTGACATCAGGGCTGGTTTATAACTCTATTTAACTATCTGGCCTGTCTGTCCTATCTGGCCTGTCTGTCCTTTCCTCTGTGTGACGTCAGGGCAGGTCTATAACTCTATATAACTCTCTGGCCTGTCTGTCCTATCTGGCCTGTCTGTCCTTTCCTCTGTGTGACGTCAGGGCTGGTCTATAACTCTATATAACTATGTGGCCTGTCTGTCCTATCTGGCCTGTCTGTCCTTTCCTCTGTGTGACGTCAGGGCTGGTTTATAACTCTATATAACTATCTGGCCTGTCTGTCCTATCTGGCCTGTCTGTCCTTTCCTCTGTGTGACGTCAGGGCTGGTTTATAACTCTATATAACTATCTGGCCTGTCTGTCCTGTCTGGACTGTCTGTCCTGTCTGGCCTGTCTGTCCTTTCCTCTGTGTGACGTCAGGGCAGGTCTATAACTCTATATAACTATCTGGCCTGTCTGTCCTTTCCTCTGTGTGACGTAAGGGCTGGTCTATAACTATATATAACTATCTGACATGTCTGTCCTATCTGGCCTGTCTGTCCTTTCCTCTGTGTGACGTCAGGGCAGGTCTATAACTCTATATAACTATCTGGCCTGTCTGCCCTATCTGGCCTGTCTGTCCTTTCCTCTGTGTGACGTCAGGGCTGGTTTATAACTCTATATAACTATCTGGCCTGTCTGTCCTGTCTGGCCTGTCTGTCCTGTCTGAATTGTCTGTCCTTTCCTCTTTGTGATGTCAGGGCTGGTCTATAACTCTATATAACTATCTGGCCTGTCTGTCCTGTCTGGCCTGTCGGACCTTTCCTCTGTGTGACGTCAGGGCAGGTCTATAACTTTATATAACTATCTGGCCTGTCTGTCCTTTCCTCTGTGTGACGTCAGGGCTGGTTTATAACTCTATATAACTATCTGGCCTGTCTGTCCTATCTGGCCTGTCTGTCCTTTCCTCTGTGTGACGTCAGGGCTGGTTTATAACTCTATATAACTATCTGGCCTGTCTGTCCTTTCCTCTGTGTGACGTCAGGGCAGGTCTATATAACTCTATATAACTATCTGGCCTGTCTGTCCTATCTGGCCTGTCTGTCCTTTCCTCTGTGTGACGTCAGGGCAGGTCTATAACTCTATATAACTATCTGGCCTGTCTGTCCTATCTGGCCTGTCTGTCCTGTCTGAATTGTCTGTCCTTTCCTCTTTGTGATGTCTGGGCTGGTCTATAACTCTATATAACTATCTGGCCTGTCTGTCCTGTCTGGCCTGTCGGACCTTTCCTCTGTGTGACGTCAGGTCTGGTCTATAACTCTATATAACTATCTGGCCTGTCTGTCCTATCTGGCCTGTCTGTCCTTTCTGGCCTGTCTGTCCTTTCCTCTGTGTGACGTCAGGTCTGGTCTATAACTCTATATAACTATCTGGCCTGTCTGTCCTATCTGGCCTGTCTGTCCTTTCCTCTGTGTGACGTCAGGGCTGGTTTATAACTCTATATAACTATCTGGCCTGTCTGTCCTTTCCTCTGTGTGACGTAAGGGCTGGTCTATAACTATATATAACTATCTGGACTGTCTGCCCTATCTGGCCTGTCTGTCCTTTCCTCTGTGTGACGTCAGGGCTGGTTTATAACTCTATATAACTATCTGGCCTGTCTGTCCTGTCTGGCCTGTCTGTCCTGTCTGAATTGTCTGTCCTTTCCTCTTTGTGATGTCTGGGCTGGTCTATAACTCTATATAACTATCTGGCCTGTCTGTCCTGTCTGGCCTGTCGGACCTTTCCTCTGTGTGACGTCAGGGCAGGTCTATAACTTTATATAACTATCTGGCCTGTCTGTCCTTTCCTCTGTGTGACGTCAGGGCTGGTTTATAACTCTATATAACTATCTGGCCTGTCTGTCCTATCTGGCCTGTCTGTCCTTTCCTCTGTGTGACGTCAGGGCTGGTTTATAACTCTATATAACTATCTGGCCTGTCTGTCCTGTCTGGCCTGTCTGGCCTGTCTGGCCTGTCTGTCCTTTCCTCTGTGTGACGTCAGGGCAGGTCAATAACTCTATATAACTATCTGGCCTGTCTGTCCTTTCCTCTGTGTGACGTAAGGGCTGGTCTATAACTCTATATAACTATCTGGCCTGTCTGGCCTATCTGGCCTGTCTGTCCTTTCCTCTGTGTGACGTCAGGGCTGGTCTATAACTCTATATAACTATCTGGCCTGTCTGTCCTATCTGGCCTGTCTGTCCTTTCTTCTGTGTGACGTCAGGGCTGGTTTATAACTCTATATAACTATCTGGCCTGTCTGTCCTGTCTGGCCTGTCTGTCCTTTCCTCAGTGTGACGTCAGGGCAGGTCTATATAACTCTATATAACTATCTGGCCTGTCTGTCCTATCTGGCCTGTCTGTCCTTTCCTCTGTGTGACGTCAGGTCTGGTCTATAACTCTATATAACTATCTGGCCTGTCTGTCCTATCTGGCCTGTCTGTCCTGTCAGGCCTGTCTGTCCTTTCCTCTGTGTGATGTCAGCGCTGGTCTATAACTCTATATAACTATCTGGCCTGTCTGTCCTATCTGGCCTGTCTGTCCTGTCTGGCCTGTCGGTCCTTTCCTCTGCGTGACGTCAGGGCTGGTTTATAACTCTATATAACTATCTGGCCTGTCTGTCCTATCTGGCCTGTCTGTCCTTTCCTCTGTGTGACGTCAGGGCTGGTTTATAACTCTATATAACTATCTGGCCTGTCTGGCCTATCTGGCCTGTCTGTCCTTTCCTCTGTGTGACGTCAGGGCTGGTTTATAACTCTATATAACTATCTGGCCTGTCTGTCCTGTCTGGCCTGTCTGTCCTGTCTGGCCTGTCTGTCCTTTCCTCTGTGTGACGTCAGGGCAGGTCTATAACTCTATATAACTATCTGGCCTGTCTGTCCTTTCCTCAGTGTGACTTCAGGGCTGGTTTATAACTCTATATAACTATCTGGCCTGTCTGGCCTATCTGGCCTGCCTGTCCTTTCCTCTGTGTGACGTCAGGGCTGGTTTATAACTCTATATAACTATCTGGCCTGTCTGTCCTGTCTGGAATGTCTGTCCTGTCTGGCCTGTCTGTCCTTTCCTCTGTGTGACATCAGGGCAGGTCTATAACTCTATATAACTATCTGGCCTGTCTGTCCTTTCCTCTGTGTGACGTAAGGGCTGGTCTATAACTCTATATAACTATCTGGCCTGTCTGGCCTATCTGGCCTGTCTGTCCTTTCCTCTGTGTGACGTCAGGGCTGGTCTATAACACTATAACACTATCTGGCGTGTCTGTCCTATCTGGCCTGTCTGTCCTTTCTTCTGTGTGACGTCAGGGCTGGTTTATAACTCTATATAACTATCTGGCCTGTCTGTCCTGTCTGGCCTGTCTGTCCTGTCTGGCCTGTCTGTCCTTTCCTCTGTGTGACGTCAGGGCAGGTTTATAACTCTATATAACTATCTGGCCTGTCTGTCCTATCTGGCCTGTCTGTCCTTTCCTCTGTGTGACGTCAGGGCTGGTTTATAACTCTATATAACTATCTGGCCTGTCTGGCCTATCTGGCCTGTCTGTCCTTTCCTCTGTGTGACGTCAGGGCAGGTCTATAACTCTATATAACTATCTGGCCTGTCTGTCCTTTCCTCTGTGTGACTTCAGGGCTGGTTTATAACTCTATATAACTATCTGGCCTGTCTGTCCTGTCTGGCCTGTCTGTCCTGTCTGGCCTGTCTGTCCTTTCCTCTGTGTGATGTCAGGGCTGGTCTATAACTCTATATAACTATCTGGCCAGTCTGTCCTATCTGGCCTGTCTGTCCTATCCTCTGTGTGATGTCAGGGCTGGTTTATAACTCTATATAACTATCTGGCCTGTCTGTCCTATCTGGCCTGTCTGTCCTTTCCTCATTGTGACGTCAGGGCTGGTTTATAACTCTATTTAACTATCTGGCCTGTCTGTCCTATCTGGCCTGTCTGTCCTTTCCTCTGTGTGACGTCAGGGCAGGTCTATAACTCTATATAACTCTCTGGCCTGTCTGTCCTATCTGGCCTGTCTGTCCTTTCCTCTGTGTGACGTCAGGGCTGGTCTATAACTCTACATAACTATGTGGCCTGTCTGTTCTATCTGGCCTGTCTGTCCTTTCCTCTGTGTGACGTCAGGGCTGGTTTATAACTCTATATAACTATCTGGCCTGTCTGTCCTATCTGGCCTGTCTGTCCTTTCCTCTGTGTGACGTCAGGGCTGGTTTATAACTCTATATAACTATCTGGCCTGTCTGTCCTGTCTGGCCTGTCTGTCCTGTCTGGCCTGTCTGTCCTTTCCTCTGTGTGACGTCAGGGCAGGTCTATAACTCTATATAACTATCTGGCCTGTCTGTCCTTTCCTCTGTGTGACGTAAGGGCTGGTCTATAACTATATATAACTATCTGACATGTCTGTCCAATCTGGCCTGTCTGTCCTTTCCTCTGTGTGACGTCAGGGCAGGTCTATAACTCTATATAACTATCTGGCCTGTCTGCCCTATCTGGCCTGTCTGTCCTTTCCTCTGTGTGACGTCAGGGCTGGTTTATAACTCTATATAACTATCTGGCCTGTCTGTCCTGTCTGGCCTGTCTGTCCTGTCTGGCCTGTCTGTCCTTTCCTCTGTGTGACGTCAGGGCAGGTCTATAACTCTATATAACTATCTGGCCTGTCTGTCCTTTCCTCTGTGTGACTTCAGGGCTGGTTTATAACTCTATATAACTATCTGGCCTGTCTGTCCTATCTGGCCTGCCTGTCCTTTCCTCTGTGTGACGTCAGGGCTGGTTTATAACTCTATATAACTATCTGGCCTGTCTGTCCTGTCTGGAATGTCTGTACTGTCTGGCCTGTCTGTCCTTTCCTCTGTGTGACATCAGGGCAGGTCTATAACTCTATATAACTATCTGGCCTGTCTGTCCTTTCCTCTGTGTGACGTAAGGGCTGGTCTATAACTCTATATAACTATCTGGCCTGTCTGGCCTATCTGGCCTGTCTGTCCTTTCCTCTGTGTGACGTCAGGGCTGGTCTATAACTCTATAACACTATCTGGCGTGTCTGTCCTATCTGGCCTGTCTGTCCTTTCTTCTGTGTGACGTCAGGGCTGGTTTATAACTCTATATAACTATCTGGCCTGTCTGTCCTGTCTGGCCTGTCTGTCCTGTCTGGCCTGTCTGTCCTTTCCTCTGTGTGACGTCAGGGCAGGTTTATAACTCTATATAACTATCTGGCCTGTCTGTCCTGTCTGGCCTGTCTGTCCTTTCCTCTGTGTGACGTCAGGGCTGGTTTATAACTCTATATAACTATCTGGCCTGTCTGGCCTATCTGGCCTGTCTGTCCTTTCCTCTGTGTGACGTCAGGGCTGGTTTATAACTCTATATAACTATCTGGCCTGTCTGTCCTGTCTGGCCTGTCTGTCCTGTCTGGCCTGTCTGTCCTTTCCTCTGTGTGACGTCAGGGCAGGTCTATAACTCTATATAACTATCTGGCCTGTCTGTCCTTTCCTCTGTGTGACTTCAGGGCTGGTTTATAACTCTATATAACTATCTGGCCTGTCTGTCCTGTCTGGCCTGTCTGTCTTGTCTGGCCTGTCTGTCCTTTCCTCTGTGTGATGTCAGGGCTGGTCTATAACTCTATATAACTATCTGGCCAGTCTGTCCTATCTGGCCTGTCTGTCCTATCCTCTGTGTGATGTCAGGGCTGGTTTATAACTCTATATAACTATCTGGCCTGTCTGTCCTATCTGGCCTGTCTGTCCTTTCCTCAGTGTGACGTCAGGGCTGGTTTATAACTCTATTTAACTATCTGGCCTGTCTGTCCTATCTGGCCTGTCTGTCCTTTCCTCTGTGTGACGTCAGGGCAGGTCTATAACTCTATATAACTCTCTGGCCTGTCTGTCCTATCTGGCCTGTCTGTCCTTTCCTCTGTGTGACGTCAGGGCTGGTCTATAACTCTATATAACTATGTGGCCTGTCTGTCCTATCTGGCCTGTCTGTCCTTTCCTCTGTGTGACGTCAGGGCTGGTTTATAACTCTATATAACTATCTGGCCTGTCTGTCCTATCTGGCCTGTCTGTCCTTTCCTCTGTTTGACGTCAGGGCTGGTTTATAACTCTATATAACTATCTGGCCTGTCTGTCCTGTCTGGCCTGTCTGTCCTGTCTGGCCTGTCTGTCCTTTCCTCTGTGTGACGTCAGGGCAGGTCTATAACTCTATATAACTATCTGGCCTGTCTGTCCTTTCCTCTGTGTGACGTAAGGGCTGGTCTATAACTATATATAACTATCTGACATGTCTGTCCAATCTGGCCTGTCTGTCCTTTCCTCTGTGTGACGTCAGGGCAGGTCTATAACTCTATATAACTATCTGGCCTGTCTGCCCTATCTGGCCTGTCTGTCCTTTCCTCTGTGTGACGTCAGGGCTGGTTTATAACTCTATATAACTATCTGGCCTGTCTGTCCTGTCTGGCCTGTCTGTCCTGTCTGAATTGTCTGTCCTTTCCTCTTTGTGATGTCAGGGCTGGTCTATAACTCTATATAACTATCTGGCCTGTCTGTCCTGTCTGGCCTGTCGGACCTTTCCTCTGTGTGACGTCAGGGCAGGTCTATAACTTTATATAACTATCTGGCCTGTCTGTCCTTTCCTCTGTGTGACGTCAGGGCTGGTTTATAACTCTATATAACTATCTGGCCTGTCTGTCCTATCTGGCCTGTCTGTCCTTTCCTCTGTGTGACGTCAGGGCTGGTTTATAACTCTATATAACTATCTGGCCTGTCTGTCCTGTCTGGCCTGTCTGGCCTGTCTGTCCTTTCCTCTGTGTGACGTCAGGGCAGGTCTGTAACTCTATATAACTATCTGGCCTGTCTGTCCTTTCCTCTGTGTGACGTAAGGGCTGGTCTATAACTCTATATAACTATCTGGCCTGTCTGTCCTATCTGGCCTGTCTGTCCTTTCTTCTGTGTGACGTCAGGGCTGGTTTATAACTCTATATAACTATCTGGCCTGTCTGTCCTGTCTGGCCTGTCTGTCCTTTCCTCTGTGTGATGTCAGGGCTGGTCTATAACTCTATATAACTATCTGGCCTGTCTGTCCTATCTGGCCTGTCTGTCCTTTCCTCTGTGTGACGTCAGGGCAGGTCTATATAACTCTATATAACTATCTGGCCTGTCTGTCCTATCTGGCCTGTCTGTCCTTTCCTCTGTGTGACGTCAGGGCAGGTCTATAACTCTATATAACTATCTGGCCTGTCTGTCCTATCTGGCCTGTCTGTCCTTTCCTCTGTGTGACGTCAGGTCTGGTCTATAACTCTATATAACTATCTGGCCTGTCTGTCCTATCTGGCCTGTCTGTCCTGTCAGGCCTGTCTGTCCTTTCCTCTGTGTGATGTCAGCGCTGGTCTATAACTCTATATAACTATCTGGCCTGTCTGTCCTATCTGGCCTGTCTGTCCTGTCTGGCCTGTCGGTCCTTTCCTCTGCGTGACGTAAGGGCTGGTCTATAACTCTATATAACTATCTGGCCTGTCTGTCCTATCTGGCCTGTCTGTCATTTCCTCTGTGTGACGTCAGGGCTGGTTTATAACTCTATATAACTATCTGGCCTGTCTGGCCTATCTGGCCTGTCTGTCCTTTCCTCTGTGTGACGTCAGGGCTGGTTTATAACTCTATATAACTATCTGGCCTGTCTGTCCTGTCTGGCCTGTCTGTCCTGTCTGGCCTGTCTGTCCTTTCCTCTGTGTGACGTCAGGGCAGGTCTATAACTCTATATAACTATCTGACCTGTCTGTCCTTTCCTCTGTGTGACTTCAGGGCTGGTTTATAACTCTATACAACTATCTGGCCTGTCTATCCTATCTGGCCTGTCTGTCCTATCCTCTGTGTGATGTCAGGGCTGGTTTATAACTCTATATAACTATCTGGCCTGTCTGTCCTATCTGGCCTGTCTGTCCTTTCCTCAGTGTGACGTCAGGGCTGGTCTATAACTCTATATAACTATGTGGCCTGTCTGTCCTATCTGGCCTGTCTGTCCTTTCCTCTGTGTGACGTCAGGGCTGGTTTATAACTCTATATAACTATCTGGCCTGTCTGTCCTATCTGGCCTGTCTTTCCTTTCCTCTGTGTGACGTCAGGGCTGGTTTATAACTCTATATAACTATCTGGCCTGTCTGTCCTGTCTGGCCTGTCTGTCCTGTCTGGCCTGTCTGTCCTTTCCTCTGTGTGACGTCAGGGCAGGTCTATAACTCTATATAACTATCTGGCCTGTCTGTCCTTTCCTCTGTGTGACGTAAGGGCTGGTCTATAACTATATATAATTATCTGACATGTCTGTCCTATCTGGCCTCTCTGTCCTTTCCTCTGTGTGACGTCAGGGCAGGTCTATAACTCTATATAACTATCTGGCCTGTCTGCCCTATCTGGCCTGTCTGTCCTTTCCTCTGTGTGACGTCAGGGCTGGTTTATAACTCTATATAACTATCTGGCCTGTCTGTCCTGTCTGGCCTGTCTGTCCTGTCTGAATTGTCTGTCCTTTCCTCTTTGTGATGTCAGGGCTGGTCTATAACTCTATATAACTATCTGGCCTGTCTGTCCTGTCTGGCCTGTCGGACCTTTCCTCTGTGTGACGTCAGGGCAGGTCTATAACTTTATATAACTATCTGGCCTGTCTGTCCTTTCCTCTGTGTGACGTCAGGGCTGGTTTATAACTCTATATAACTATCTGGCCTGTCTGTCCTATCTGGCCTATCTGTCCTTTCCTCTGTGTGACGTCAGGGCTGGTATATAACTCTATATAACTATCTGGCCTGTCTGTCCTGTCTGGCCTGTCTGGCCTGTCTGGCCTGTCTGTCCTTTCCTCTGTGTGACGTCAGGGCAGGTCTATAACTCTATATAACTATCTGGCCTGTCTGTCCTTTCCTCTGTGTGACGTAAGGGCTGGTCTATAACTCTATATAACTATCTGGCCTGTCTGGCCTATCTGGCCTGTCTGTCCTTTCCTCTGTGTGACGTCAGGGCTGGTCTATAACTCTATATAACTATCTGGCCTGTCTGTCCTATCTGGCCTGTCTGTCCTTTCTTCTGTGTGACGTCAGGGCTGGTTTATAACTCTATATAACTATCTGGCCTGTCTGTCCTGTCTGGCCTGTCTGTCCTTTCCTCTGTGTGACGTCAGGGCAGGTCTATATAACTCTATATAACTATCTGGCCTGTCTGTCCTATCTGGCCTGTCTGTCCTTTCCTCTGTGTGACGTCAGGGCAGGTCTATAACTCTATATAACTATCTGGCCTGTCTGTCCTATCTGGCCTGTCTGTCCTTTCCTCTGTGTGACGTCAGGTCTGGTCTATAACTCTATATAACTATCTGGCCTGTCTGTCCTATCTGGCCTGTCTGTCCTGTCAGGCCTGTCTGTCCTTTCCTCTGTGTGATGTCAACGCTGGTCTATAACTCTATATAACTATCTGGCCTGTCTGTCCTATCTGGCCTGTCTGTCCTGTCTGGCCTGTCGGTCCTTTCCTCTGCGTGACGTCAGGGCTGGTTTATAACTCTATATAACTATCTGGCCTGTCTGTCCTATCTGGCCTGTCTGTCCTTTCCTCTGTGTGACGTCAGGGCTGGTTTATAACTCTATATAACTATCTGGCCTGTCTGGCCTATCTGGCCTGTCTGTCCTTTCCTCTGTGTGACGTCAGGGCTGGTTTATAACTCTATATAACTATCTGGCCTGTCTGTCCTGTCTGGCCTGTCTGTCCTGTCTGGCCTGTCTGTCCTTTCCTCTGTGTGACATCAGGGCAGGTCTATAACTCTATATAACTATCTGGCCTGTCTGTCCTGTCTGGCCTGTCTGTCCTGTCTGGCCTGTCTGTCCTTTCCTCTGTGTGATGTCAGGGCTGGTCTATAACTCTATATAACTATCTGGCCTGTCTGTCCTTTCCTCTGTGTGACGTCAGGGCAGGTCTATATAACTCTATATAACTATCTGGCCTGTCTGTCCTATCTGGCCTGTCTGTCCTTTCCTCTGTGTGACGTCAGGGCAGGTCTATAACTCTATATAACTATCTGGCCTGTCTGTCCTATCTGGCCTGTCTGTCCTTTCCTCTGTGTGACGTCAGGTCTGGTCTATAACTCTATATAACTATCTGGCCTGTCTGTCCTATCTGGCCTGTCTGTCCTGTCAGGCCTGTCTGTCCTTTCCTCTGTGTGATGTCAGCGCTGGTCTATAACTCTATATAACTATCTGGCCTGTCTGTCCTATCTGGCCTGTCTGTCCTGTCTGGCCTGTCGGTCCTTTCCTCTGCGTGACGTCAGGGCTGGTTTATAACTCTATATAACTATCTGGCCTGTCTGTCCTATCTGGCCTGTCTGTCCTTTCCTCTGTGTGACGTCAGGGCTGGTTTATAACTCTATATAACTATCTGGCCTGTCTGGCCTATCTGGCCTGTCTGTCCTTTCCTCTGTGTGACGTCAGGGCTGGTTTATAACTCTATATAACTATCTGGCCTGTCTGTCCTGTCTGGCCTGTCTGTCCTGTCTGGCCTGTCTGTCCTTTCCTCTGTGTGACGTCAGGGCAGGTCTATAACTCTATATAACTATCTGGCCTGTCTGTCCTTTCCTCTGTGTGACTTCAGGGCTGGTTTATAACTATATATAACTATCTGGCCTGTCTGTCCTATCTGGCCTGCCTGTCCTTTCCTCTGTGTGACGTCAGGGCTGGTTTATAACTCTATATAACTATCTGGCCTGTCTGTCCTATCTGGCCTGTCTGTCCTGTCTGGCCTGTCGGTCCTTTCCTCTGCGTGACGTCAGGGCTGGTTTATAAGTCTATATAACTATCTGGCCTGTCTGTCCTATCTGGCCTGTCTGTCCTTTCCTCTGTGTGACGTCAGGGCTGGTTTATAACTCTATATAACTATCTGGCCTGTCTGGCCTATCTGGCCTGTCTGTCCTTTCCTCTGTGTGACGTCAGGGCTGGTTTATAACTCTATATAACTATCTGGCCTGTCTGTCCTGTCTGGCCTGTCTGTCCTGTCTGGCCTGTCTGTCCTTTCCTCTGTGTGACGTCAGGGCAGGTCTATAACTCTATATAACTATCTGGCCTGTCTGTCCTTTCCTCTGTGTGACTTCAGGGCTGGTTTATAACTCTATATAACTATCTGGCCTGTCTGTCCTATCTGGCCTGCCTGTCCTTTCCTCTGTGTGACGTCAGGGCTGGTTTATAACTCTATATAACTATCTGGCCTGTCTGTCCTGTCTGGAATGTCTGTCCTGTCTGGCCTGTCTGTCCTTTCCTCTGTGTGACATCAGGGCAGGTCTATAACTCTATATAACTATCTGGCCTGTCTGTCCTTTCCTCTGTGTGACGTAAGGGCTGGTCTATAACTCTATATAACTATCTGGCCTGTCTGGCCTATCTGGCCTGTCTGTCCTTTCTTCTGTGTGACGTCAGGGCTGGTTTATAACTCTATATAACTATCTGGCCTGTCTGTCCTGTCTGGCCTGTCTGTCCTGTCTGGCCTGTCTGTCCTTTCCTCTGTGTGACGTCAGGGCAGGTTTATAACTCTATATAACTATCTGGCCTGTCTGTCCTATCTGGCCTGTCTGTCCTTTCCTCTGTGTGACGTCAGGGCTGGTTTATAACTCTATATAACTATCTGGCCTGTCTGGCCTATCTGGCCTGTCTGTCCTTTCCTCTGTGTGACGTCAGGGCTGGTTTATAACTCTATATAACTATCTGGCCTGTCTGTCCTGTCTGGCCTGTCTGTCCTGTCTGGCCTGTCTGTCCTTTCCTCTGTGTGACGTCAGGGCAGGTCTATAACTCTATATAACTATCTGGCCTGTCTGTCCTTTCCTCTGTGTGACGTCAGGGCTGGTTTATAACTCTATATAACTATCTGGCCTGTCTGTCCTGTCTGGCCTGTCTGTCCTGTCTGGCCTGTCTGTCCTTTCCTCTGTGTGATGTCAGGGCTGGTCTATAACTCTATATAACTATCTGGCCTGTCTGTCCTATCTGGCCTGTCTGTCCTTTCCTCTGTGTGACGTCAGGGCAGGTCTATATAACTCTATATAACTATCTGGCCTGTCTGTCCTATCTGGCCTGTCTGTCCTTTCCTCTGTGTGACGTCAGGGCAGGTCTATAACTCTATATAACTATCTGGCCTGTCTGTCCTATCTGGCCTGTCTGTCCTTTCCTCTCTGTGACGTCAGGTCTGGTCTATAACTCTATATAACTATCTGGCCTGTCTGTCCTATCTGGCCTGTCTGTCCTGTCAGGCCTGTCTGTCCTTTCCTCTGTGTGATGTCAGCGCTGGTCTATAACTCTATATAACTATCTGGCCTGTCTGTCCTATCTGGCCTGTCTGTCCTGTCTGGCCTGTCGGTCCTTTCCTCTGCGTGACGTCAGGGCTGGTTTATAACTCTATATAACTATCTGGCCTGTCTGTCCTATCTGGCCTGTCTGTCCTTTCCTCTGTGTGACGTCAGGGCTGGTTTATAACTCTTTTTAACTATCTGGCCTGTCTGGCCTATCTGGCCTGTCTGTCCTTTCCTCTGTGTGACGTCAGGGCTGGTTTATAACTCTATATAACTATCTGGCCTGTCTGTCCTGTCTGGCCTGTCTGTCCTGTCTGGCCTGCCTGTCCTTTCCTCTGTGTGACGTCAGGGCAGGTCTATAACTCTATATAACTATCTGGCCTGTCTGTCCTTTCCTCTGTGTGACTTCAGGGCTGGTTTATAACTCTATATAACTATCTGGCCTGTCTGTCCTATCTGGCCTGCCTGTCCTTTCCTCTGTGTGACGTCAGGGCTGGTTTATAACTCTATATAACTATCTGGCCTGTCTGTCCTATCTGGCCTGTCTGTCCTGTCTGGCCTGTCGGTCCTTTCCTCTGCGTGACGTCAGGGCTGGTTTATAACTCTATATAACTATCTGGCCTGTCTGTCCTATCTGGCCTGTCTGTCCTTTCCTCTGTGTGACGTCAGGGCTGGTTTATAACTCTATATAACTATCTGGCCTGTCTGGCCTATCTGGCCTGTCTGTCCTTTCCTCTGTGTGACGTCAGGGCTGGTTTATAACTCTATATAACTATCTGGCCTGTCTGTCCTGTCTGGCCTGTCTGTCCTGTCTGGCCTGTCTGTCCTTTCCTCTGTGTGACGTCAGGGCAGGTCTATAACTCTATATAACTATCTGGCCTGTCTGTCCTTTCCTCTGTGTGACTTCAGGGCTGGTTTATAACTCTATATAACTATCTGGCCTGTCTGTCCTATCTGGCCTGCCTGTCCTTTCCTCTGTGTGACGTCAGGGCTGGTTTATAACTCTATATAACTATCTGGCCTGTCTGTCCTGTCTGGAATGTCTGTCCTGTCTGGCCTGTCTGTCCTTTCCTCTGTGTGACATCAGGGCAGGTCTATAACTCTATATAACTATCTGGCCTGTCTGTCCTTTCCTCTGTGTGACGTAAGGGCTGGTCTATAACTCTATATAACTATCTGGCCTGTCTGGCCTATCTGGCCTGTCTGTCCTTTCTTCTGTGTGACGTCAGGGCTGGTTTATAACTCTATATAACTATCTGGCCTGTCTGTCCTGTCTGGCCTGTCTGTCCTGTCTGGCCTGTCTGTCCTTTCCTCTGTGTGACGTCAGGGCAGGTTTATAACTCTATATAACTATCTGGCCTGTCTGTCCTATCTGGCCTGTCTGTCCTTTCCTCTGTGTGACGTCAGGGCTGGTTTATAACTCTATATAACTATCTGGCCTGTCTGGCCTATCTGGCCTGTCTGTCCTTTCCTCTGTGTGACGTCAGGGCTGGTTTATAAATCTATATAACTATCTGGCCTGTCTGTCCTGTCTGGCCTGTCTGTCCTATCTGGCCTGTCTGTCCTTTCCTCTGTGTGACGTCAGGGCAGGTCTATAACTCTATATAACTATCTGGCCTGTCTGTCCTTTCCTCTGTGTGACTTCAGGGCTGGTTTATAACTCTATATAACTATCTGGCCTGTCTGTCCTGTCTGGCCTGTCTGTCCTGTCTGGCCTGTCTGTCCTTTCCTCTGTGTGATGTCAGGGCTGGTCTATAACTCTATATAACTATCTGGCCTGTCTGTCCTATCTGGCCTGTCTGTCCTTTCCTCTGTGTGACGTCAGGGCTGGTTTATAACTCTATATAACTATCTGGCCTGTCTGTCCTGTCTGGCCTGTCTGTCCTGTCTGGCCTGTCTGTCCTTTCCTCTGTGTGATGTCAGGGCTGGTCTATAACTCTATATAACTATCTGGCCTGTCTGTCCTATCTGGCCTGTCTGTCCTTTCCTCTGTGTGACGTCAGGGCAGGTCTATATAACTCTATATAACTATCTGGCCTGTCTGTCCTATCTGGCCTGTCTTTCCTTTCCTCTGTGTGACGTCAGGGCAGGTCTATAACTCTATATAACTATCTGGCCTGTCTGTCCTATCTGGCCTGTCTGTCCTTTCCTCTCTGTGACGTCAGGTCTGGTCTATAACTCTATATAACTATCTGGCCTGTCTGTCCTATCTGGCCTGTCTGTCCTGTCAGGCCTGTCTGTCCTTTCCTCTGTGTGATGTCAGCGCTGGTCTATAACTCTATATAACTATCTGGCCTGTCTGTCCTATCTGGCCTGTCTGTCCTGTCTGGCCTGTCGGTCCTTTCCTCTGCGTGACGTCAGGGCTGGTTTATAACTCTATATAACTATCTGGCCTGTCTGTCCTATCTGGCCTGTCTGTCCTTTCCTCTGTGTGACGTCAGGGCTGGTTTATAACTCTATATAACTATCTGGCCTGTCTGGCCTATCTGGCCTGTCTGTCCTTTCCTCTGTGTGACGTCAGGGCTGGTTTATAACTCTATATAACTATCTGGCCTGTCTGTCCTGTCTGGCCTGTCTGTCCTGTCTGGCCTGTCTGTCCTTTCCTCTGTGTGACGTCAGGGCAGGTCTATAACTCTATATAACTATCTGGCCTGTCTGTCCTTTCCTCTGTGTGACTTCAGGGCTGGTTTATAACTCTATATAACTATCTGGCCTGTCTGTCCTATCTGGCCTAACTGTCCTTTCCTCTGTGTGACGTCAGGGTTGGTTTATAACTCTATATAACTATCTGGCCTGTCTGTCCTGTCTGGAATGTCTGTGCTGTCTGGCCTGTCTGTCCTTTCCTCTGTGTGACATCAGGGCAGGTCTATAACTCTATATAACTATCTGGCCTGTCTGTCCTTTCCTCTGTGTGACGTAAGGGCTGGTCTATAACTCTATATAACTATCTGGCCTGTCTGGCCTATCTGGCCTGTCTGTCCTTTCCTCTGTGTGACGTCAGGGCTGGTCTATAACTCTATAACACTATCTGGCGTGTCTGTCCTATCTGGCCTGTCTGTCCTTTCTTCTGTGTGACGTCAGGGCTGGTTTATAACTCTATATAACTATCTGGCCTGTCTGTCCTGTCTGGCCTGTCTGTCCTGTCTGGCCTGTCTGTCCTTTCCTCTGTGTGATGTCAGGGCTGGTCTATAACTCTATATAACTATCTGGCCTGTCTGTCCTATCTGGCCTGTCTGTCCTGTCTGGCCTGTCGTTCCTTTCCTCTGTGTGACGTCAGGGCAGGTCTATAACTTTATATAACTATCTGGCCTGTCTGTCCTATCTGGCCTGTCTGTCCTTTCCTCTGTGTGACGTCAGGGCAGGTCTATAACTCTATATAACTATTGGGCCTGTCTGTCCTATCTGGCCTGTCTGTCCTTTCCTCTGTGTGACGTCAGGGCTGTTTTATAACTCTATATAACTATCTGGCCTGTCTGTCCTATCTGGCCTGTCTGTCCTTTCCACTGTGTGACGTCAGGGCTTGTTTATAACTCTATATAACTATCTGGCCTGTCTGTCCTTTCCTCTGTGTGACGTCAGGGCTGTTTTATAACTCTATATAACTATCTGGCCTGTCTTTCCTATCTGGCCTGTCTGTCCTTTCCACTGTGTGACGTCAGGGCTTGTTTATAACTCTATATAACTATCTGGCCTGTCTGTCCTGTCTGGCCTGTCTGGCCTGTCTGTCCTTTCCTCTGTGTGACGTCAGGGCAGGTCTATAACTCTATATAACTATCTGGCCTGTCTGTCCTTTCCTCTGTGTGACGTAAGGGCTGGTCTATAACTCTATATAACTATATGGCCTGTCTGGCCTATCTGGCCTGTCTGTCCTTTCCTCTGTGTGACGTCAGGGCTGGTCTATAACTCTATATAACTATCTGGCCTGTCTCTCCTATCTGGCCTGTCTGTCCTTTCTTCTGTGTGACGTCAGGGCTGGTTTATAACTCTATATAACTATCTGGCCTGTCTGTCCTATCTGGCCTGTCTGTCCTTTCCTCTGTGTGACGTCAGGGCAGGTCTATAACTCTATATAACTATCTGGCCTGTCTGTCCTATCTGGCCTGTCTGTCCTTTCCTCTGTGTGACGTCAGGTCTGGTCTATAACTCTATATAACTATTTGGCCTGTCTGTCCTATCTGACCTGTCTGTCCTGTCAGGCCTGTCTGTCCTTTCCTCTGTGTGATGTCAGCGCTGGTCTATAACTCTATATAACTATCTGGCCTGTCTGTCCTATCTGGCCTGTCTGTCCTGTCTGGCCTGTCGGTCCTTTCCTCTGCGTGACGTCAGGGCTGGTTTATAACTCTATATAACTATCTGGCCTGTCTGTCCTATCTGGCCTGTCTGTCCTTTCCTCTGTGTGACGTCAGGGCTGGTTTATAACTCTATATAACTATCTGGCCTGTCTGGCCTATCTGGCCTGTCTGTCCTTTCCTCTGTGTGACGTCAGGGCTGGTTTATAACTCTATATAACTATCTGGCCTGTCTGTCCTGTCTGGCCTGTCTGTCCTGTCTGGCCTGTCTGTCCTTTCCTCTGTGTGACGTCAGGGAAGGTCTATAACTCTATATAACTATCTGGCCTGTCTGTCCTTTCCTCTGTGTGACTTCAGGGCTGGTTTATAACTCTATATAACTATCTGGCCTGTCTGTCCTATCTGGCCTGTCTGTCCTTTCCTCTGTGTGACGTCAGGGCAGGTCTATAACTCTATATAACTATCTGGCCTGTCTGTCCTATCTGGCCTGTCTGTCCTTTCCTCTGTGTGACGTCAGGTCTGGTCTATAACTCTATATAACTATTTGGCCTGTCTGTCCTATCTGACCTGTCTGTCCTGTCATGCCTGTCTGTCCTTTCCTCTGTGTGATGTCAGCGCTGGTCTATAACTCTATATAACTATCTGGCCTGTCTGTCCTATCTGGCCTGTCTGTCCTGTCTGGCCTGTCGGTCCTTTCCTCTGCGTGACGTCAGGGCTGGTTTATAACTCTATATAACTATCTGGCCTGTCTGTCCTATCTGGCCTGTCTGTCCTTTCCTCTGTGTGACGTCAGGGCTGGTTTATAACTCTATATAACTATCTGGCCTGTCTGGCCTATCTGGCCTGTCTGTCCTTTCCTCTGTGTGACGTCAGGGCTGGTTTATAACTCTATATAACTATCTGGCCTGTCTGTCCTGTCTGGCCTGTCTGTCCTGTCTGGCCTGTCTGTCCTTTCCTCTGTGTGACGTCAGGGAAGGTCTATAACTCTATATAACTATCTGGCCTGTCTGTCCTTTCCTCTGTGTGACTTCAGGGCTGGTTTATAACTCTATATAACTATCTGGCCTGTCTGTCCTATCTGGCCTGCCTGTTCTTTCCTCTGTGTGACGTCAGGGCTGGTTTATAACTCTATATAACTATCTGGCCTGTCTGTCCTGTCTGGAATGTCTGTCCTGTCTGGCCTGTCTGTCCTTTCCTCTGTGTGACGTCAGGGCAGGTCTATAACTCTATATAACTATCTGGCCTGTCTGTCCTTTCCTCTGTGTGACGTAAGGGCTGGTCTATAACTCTATATAACTATCTGGCCTGTCTGGCCTATCTGGCCTGTCTGTCCTTTCCTCTGTGTGACGTCAGGGCTGGTCTATAACTCTATAACACTATCTGGCGTGTCTGTCCTATCTGGCCTGTCTGTCCTTTCTTCTGTGTGACGTCAGGGCTGGTTTATAACTCTATATAACTATCTGGCCTGTCTGTCCTGTCTGGCCTGTCTGTCCTTTCCTCTGTGTGATGTCAGGGCTGGTCTATAACTCTATATAACTATCTGGCCTGTCTGTCCTATCTGGCCTGTCTGTCCTGTCTGGCCTGTCGGTCCTTTCCTCTGTGTGACGTCAGGGCAGGTCTATAACTTTATATAACTATCTGGCCTGTCTGTCCTATCTGGCCTGTCTGTCATTTCCTCTGTGTGACGTCAGGGCAGGTCTATAACTCTATATAACTATTGGGCCTGTCTGTCCTATCTGGCCTGTCTGTCCTTTCCTCTGTGTGACGTCAGGGCTGTTTTATAACTCTATATAACTATCTGGCCTGTCTGTCCTATCTGGCCTGTCTGTCCTTTCCACTGTGTGACGTCAGGGCTTGTTTATAACTCTATATAACTATCTGGCCTGTCTGTCCTTTCCTCTGTGTGACGTCAGGGCTGTTTTATAACTCTATATAACTATCTGGCCTGTCTGTCCTATCTGGCCTGTCTGTCCTTTCCACTGTGTGACGTCAGGGCTTGTTTATAACTCTATATAACTATCTGGCCTGTCTGTCCTTTCCTCTGTGTGACGTAAGGGCTGGTCTATAACTCTATATAACTATCTGGCCTGTCTGGCCTATCTGGCCTGTCTGTCCTTTCTTCTGTGTGACGTCAGGGCTGGTTTATAACTCTATATAACTATCTGGCCTGTCTGTCCTGTCTGGCCTGTCTGTCCTGTCTGGCCTGTCTGTCCTTTCCTCTGTGTGACGTCAGGGCAGGTTTATAACTCTATATAACTATCTGGCCTGTCTGTCCTATCTGGCCTGTCTGTCCTTTCCTCTGTGTGACGTCAGGGCTGGTTTATAACTCTATATAACTATCTGGCCTGTCTGGCCTATCTGGCCTGTCTGTCCTTTCCTCTGTGTGACGTCAGGGCTGGTTTATAACTCTATATAACTATCTGGCCTGTCTGTCCTGTCTGGCCTGTCTGTCCTGTCTGGCCTGTCTGTCCTTTCCTCTGTGTGACGTCAGGGCAGGTCTATAACTCTATATAACTATCTGGCCTGTCTGTCCTTTCCTCTGTGTGACTTCAGGGCTGGTTTATAACTCTATATAACTATCTGGCCTGTCTGTCCTGTCTGGCCTGTCTGTCCTGTCTGGCCTGTCTGTCCTTTCCTCTGTGTGATGTCAGGGCTGGTCTATAACTCTATATAACTATCTGGCCTGTCTGTCCTATCTGGCCTGTCTGTCCTTTCCTCTGTGTGACGTCAGGGCTGGTTTATAACTCTATATAACTATCTGGCCTGTCTGTCCTGTCTGGCCTGTCTGTCCTGTCTGGCCTGTCTGTCCTTTCCTCTGTGTGATGTCAGGGCTGGTCTATAACTCTATATAACTATCTGGCCTGTCTGTCCTATCTGGCCTGTCTGTCCTTTCCTCTGTGTGACGTCAGGGCAGGTCTATATAACTCTATATAACTATCTGGCCTGTCTGTCCTATCTGGCCTGTCTGTCCTTTCCTCTGTGTGACGTCAGGGCAGGTCTATAACTCTATATAACTATCTGGCCTGTCTGTCCTATCTGGCCTGTCTGTCCTTTCCTCTCTGTGACGTCAGGTCTGGTCTATAACTCTATATAACTATCTGGCCTGTCTGTCCTATCTGGCCTGTCTGTCCTGTCAGGCCTGTCTGTCCTTTCCTCTGTGTGATGTCAGCGCTGGTCTATAACTCTATATAACTATCTGGCCTGTCTGTCCTATCTGGCCTGTCTGTCCTGTTTGGCCTGTCGGTCCTTTCCTCTGCGTGACGTCAGGGCTGGTTTATAACTCTATATAACTATCTGGCCTGTCTGTCCTATCTGGCCTGTCTGTCCTTTCCTCTGTGTGACGTCAGGGCTGGTTTATAACTCTTTTTAACTATCTGGCCTGTCTGGCCTATCTGGCCTGTCTGTCCTTTCCTCTGTGTGACGTCAGGGCTGGTTTATAACTCTATATAACTATCTGGCCTGTCTGTCCTGTCTGGCCTGTCTGTCCTGTCTGGCCTGCCTGTCCTTTCCTCTGTGTGACGTCAGGGCAGGTCTATAACTCTATATAACTATCTGGCCTGTCTGTCCTTTCCTCTGTGTGACTTCAGGGCTGGTTTATAACTCTATATAACTATCTGGCCTGTCTGTCCTATCTGGCCTGCCTGTCCTTTCCTCTGTGTGACGTCAGGGCTGGTTTATAACTCTATATAACTATCTGGCCTGTCTGTCCTATCTGGCCTGTCTGTCCTGTCTGGCCTGTCGGTCCTTTCCTCTGCGTGACGTCAGGGCTGGTTTATAACTCTATATAACTATCTGGCCTGTCTGTCCTATCTGGCCTGTCTGTCCTTTCCTCTGTGTGACGTCAGGGCTGGTTTATAACTCTATATAACTATCTGGCCTGTCTGGCCTATCTGGCCTGTCTGTCCTTTCCTCTGTGTGACGTCAGGGCTGGTTTATAACTCTATATAACTATCTGGCCTGTCTGTCCTGTCTGGCCTGTCTGTCCTGTCTGGCCTGTCTGTCCTTTCCTCTGTGTGACGTCAGGGCAGGTCTATAACTCTATATAACTATCTGGCCTGTCTGTCCTTTCCTCTGTGTGACTTCAGGGCTGGTTTATAACTCTATATAACTATCTGGCCTGTCTGTCCTATCTGGCCTGCCTGTCCTTTCCTCTGTGTGACGTCAGGGCTGGTTTATAACTCTATATAACTATCTGGCCTGTCTGTCCTGTCTGGAATGTCTGTCCTGTCTGGCCTGTCTGTCCTTTCCTCTGTGTGACATCAGGGCAGGTCTATAACTCTATATAACTATCTGGCCTGTCTGTCCTTTCCTCTGTGTGACGTAAGGGCTGGTCTATAACTCTATATAACTATCTGGCCTGTCTGGCCTATCTGGCCTGTCTGTCCTTTCTTCTGTGTGACGTCAGGGCTGGTTTATAACTCTATATAACTATCTGGCCTGTCTGTCCTGTCTGGCCTGTCTGTCCTGTCTGGCCTGTCTGTCCTTTCCTCTGTGTGACGTCAGGGCAGGTTTATAACTCTATATAACTATCTGGCCTGTCTGTCCTATCTGGCCTGTCTGTCCTTTCCTCTGTGTGACGTCAGGGCTGGTTTATAACTCTATATAACTATCTGGCCTGTCTGGCCTATCTGGCCTGTCTGTCCTTTCCTCTGTGTGACGTCAGGGCTGGTTTATAAATCTATATAACTATCTGGCCTGTCTGTCCTGTCTGGCCTGTCTGTCCTATCTGGCCTGTCTGTCCTTTCCTCTGTGTGACGTCAGGGCAGGTCTATAACTCTATATAACTATCTGGCCTGTCTGTCCTTTCCTCTGTGTGACTTCAGGGCTGGTTTATAACTCTATATAACTATCTGGCCTGTCTGTCCTGTCTGGCCTGTCTGTCCTGTCTGGCCTGTCTGTCCTTTCCTCTGTGTGATGTCAGGGCTGGTCTATAACTCTATATAACTATCTGGCCTGTCTGTCCTATCTGGCCTGTCTGTCCTTTCCTCTGTGTGACGTCAGGGCTGGTTTATAACTCTATATAACTATCTGGCCTGTCTGTCCTGTCTGGCCTGTCTGTCCTGTCTGGCCTGTCTGTCCTTTCCTCTGTGTGATGTCAGGGCTGGTCTATAACTCTATATAACTATCTGGCCTGTCTGTCCTATCTGGCCTGTCTGTCCTTTCCTCTGTGTGACGTCAGGGCAGGTCTATATAACTCTATATAACTATCTGGCCTGTCTGTCCTATCTGGCCTGTCTTTCCTTTCCTCTGTGTGACGTCAGGGCAGGTCTATAACTCTATATAACTATCTGGCCTGTCTGTCCTATCTGGCCTGTCTGTCCTTTCCTCTCTGTGACGTCAGGTCTGGTCTATAACTCTATATAACTATCTGGCCTGTCTGTCCTATCTGGCCTGTCTGTCCTGTCAGGCCTGTCTGTCCTTTCCTCTGTGTGATGTCAGCGCTGGTCTATAACTCTATATAACTATCTGGCCTGTCTGTCCTATCTGGCCTGTCTGTCCTGTCTGGCCTGTCGGTCCTTTCCTCTGCGTGACGTCAGGGCTGGTTTATAACTCTATATAACTATCTGGCCTGTCTGTCCTATCTGGCCTGTCTGTCCTTTCCTCTGTGTGACGTCAGGGCTGGTTTATAACTCTATATAACTATCTGGCCTGTCTGGCCTATCTGGCCTGTCTGTCCTTTCCTCTGTGTGACGTCAGGGCTGGTTTATAACTCTATATAACTATCTGGCCTGTCTGTCCTGTCTGGCCTGTCTGTCCTGTCTGGCCTGTCTGTCCTTTCCTCTGTGTGACGTCAGGGCAGGTCTATAACTCTATATAACTATCTGGCCTGTCTGTCCTTTCCTCTGTGTGACTTCAGGGCTGGTTTATAACTCTATATAACTATCTGGCCTGTCTGTCCTATCTGGCCTAACTGTCCTTTCCTCTGTGTGACGTCAGGGTTGGTTTATAACTCTATATAACTATCTGGCCTGTCTGTCCTGTCTGGAATGTCTGTGCTGTCTGGCCTGTCTGTCCTTTCCTCTGTGTGACATCAGGGCAGGTCTATAACTCTATATAACTATCTGGCCTGTCTGTCCTTTCCTCTGTGTGACGTAAGGGCTGGTCTATAACTCTATATAACTATCTGGCCTGTCTGGCCTATCTGGCCTGTCTGTCCTTTCCTCTGTGTGACGTCAGGGCTGGTCTATAACTCTATAACACTATCTGGCGTGTCTGTCCTATCTGGCCTGTCTGTCCTTTCTTCTGTGTGACGTCAGGGCTGGTTTATAACTCTATATAACTATCTGGCCTGTCTGTCCTGTCTGGCCTGTCTGTCCTGTCTGGCCTGTCTGTCCTTTCCTCTGTGTGATGTCAGGGCTGGTCTATAACTCTATATAACTATCTGGCCTGTCTGTCCTATCTGGCCTGTCTGTCCTGTCTGGCCTGTCGTTCCTTTCCTCTGTGTGACGTCAGGGCAGGTCTATAACTTTATATAACTATCTGGCCTGTCTGTCCTATCTGGCCTGTCTGTCCTTTCCTCTGTGTGACGTCAGGGCAGGTCTATAACTCTATATAACTATTGGGCCTGTCTGTCCTATCTGGCCTGTCTGTCCTTTCCTCTGTGTGACGTCAGGGCTGTTTTATAACTCTATATAACTATCTGGCCTGTCTGTCCTATCTGGCCTGTCTGTCCTTTCCACTGTGTGACGTCAGGGCTTGTTTATAACTCTATATAACTATCTGGCCTGTCTGTCCTTTCCTCTGTGTGACGTCAGGGCTGTTTTATAACTCTATATAACTATCTGGCCTGTCTTTCCTATCTGGCCTGTCTGTCCTTTCCACTGTGTGACGTCAGGGCTTGTTTATAACTCTATATAACTATCTGGCCTGTCTGTCCTGTCTGGCCTGTCTGGCCTGTCTGTCCTTTCCTCTGTGTGACGTCAGGGCAGGTCTATAACTCTATATAACTATCTGGCCTGTCTGTCCTTTCCTCTGTGTGACGTAAGGGCTGGTCTATAACTCTATATAACTATATGGCCTGTCTGGCCTATCTGGCCTGTCTGTCCTTTCCTCTGTGTGACGTCAGGGCTGGTCTATAACTCTATATAACTATCTGGCCTGTCTCTCCTATCTGGCCTGTCTGTCCTTTCTTCTGTGTGACGTCAGGGCTGGTTTATAACTCTATATAACTATCTGGCCTGTCTGTCCTATCTGGCCTGTCTGTCCTTTCCTCTGTGTGACGTCAGGGCAGGTCTATAACTCTATATAACTATCTGGCCTGTCTGTCCTATCTGGCCTGTCTGTCCTTTCCTCTGTGTGACGTCAGGTCTGGTCTATAACTCTATATAACTATTTGGCCTGTCTGTCCTATCTGACCTGTCTGTCCTGTCAGGCCTGTCTGTCCTTTCCTCTGTGTGATGTCAGCGCTGGTCTATAACTCTATATAACTATCTGGCCTGTCTGTCCTATCTGGCCTGTCTGTCCTGTCTGGCCTGTCGGTCCTTTCCTCTGCGTGACGTCAGGGCTGGTTTATAACTCTATATAACTATCTGGCCTGTCTGTCCTATCTGGCCTGTCTGTCCTTTCCTCTGTGTGACGTCAGGGCTGGTTTATAACTCTATATAACTATCTGGCCTGTCTGGCCTATCTGGCCTGTCTGTCCTTTCCTCTGTGTGACGTCAGGGCTGGTTTATAACTCTATATAACTATCTGGCCTGTCTGTCCTGTCTGGCCTGTCTGTCCTGTCTGGCCTGTCTGTCCTTTCCTCTGTGTGACGTCAGGGAAGGTCTATAACTCTATATAACTATCTGGCCTGTCTGTCCTTTCCTCTGTGTGACTTCAGGGCTGGTTTATAACTCTATATAACTATCTGGCCTGTCTGTCCTATCTGGCCTGTCTGTCCTTTCCTCTGTGTGACGTCAGGGCAGGTCTATAACTCTATATAACTATCTGGCCTGTCTGTCCTATCTGGCCTGTCTGTCCTTTCCTCTGTGTGACGTCAGGTCTGGTCTATAACTCTATATAACTATTTGGCCTGTCTGTCCTATCTGACCTGTCTGTCCTGTCATGCCTGTCTGTCCTTTCCTCTGTGTGATGTCAGCGCTGGTCTATAACTCTATATAACTATCTGGCCTGTCTGTCCTATCTGGCCTGTCTGTCCTGTCTGGCCTGTCGGTCCTTTCCTCTGCGTGACGTCAGGGCTGGTTTATAACTCTATATAACTATCTGGCCTGTCTGTCCTATCTGGCCTGTCTGTCCTTTCCTCTGTGTGACGTCAGGGCTGGTTTATAACTCTATATAACTATCTGGCCTGTCTGGCCTATCTGGCCTGTCTGTCCTTTCCTCTGTGTGACGTCAGGGCTGGTTTATAACTCTATATAACTATCTGGCCTGTCTGTCCTGTCTGGCCTGTCTGTCCTGTCTGGCCTGTCTGTCCTTTCCTCTGTGTGACGTCAGGGAAGGTCTATAACTCTATATAACTATCTGGCCTGTCTGTCCTTTCCTCTGTGTGACTTCAGGGCTGGTTTATAACTCTATATAACTATCTGGCCTGTCTGTCCTATCTGGCCTGCCTGTTCTTTCCTCTGTGTGACGTCAGGGCTGGTTTATAACTCTATATAACTATCTGGCCTGTCTGTCCTGTCTGGAATGTCTGTCCTGTCTGGCCTGTCTGTCCTTTCCTCTGTGTGACGTCAGGGCAGGTCTATAACTCTATATAACTATCTGGCCTGTCTGTCCTTTCCTCTGTGTGACGTAAGGGCTGGTCTATAACTCTATATAACTATCTGGCCTGTCTGGCCTATCTGGCCTGTCTGTCCTTTCCTCTGTGTGATGTCAGGGCTGGTCTATAACTCTATAACACTATCTGGCGTGTCTGTCCTATCTGGCCTGTCTGTCCTTTCTTCTGTGTGACGTCAGGGCTGGTTTATAACTCTATATAACTATCTGGCCTGTCTGTCCTGTCTGGCCTGTCTGTCCTTTCCTCTGTGTGATGTCAGGGCTGGTCTATAACTCTATATAACTATCTGGCCTGTCTGTCCTATCTGGCCTGTCTGTCCTGTCTGGCCTGTCGGTCCTTTCCTCTGTGTGACGTCAGGGCAGGTCTATAACTTTATATAACTATCTGGCCTGTCTGTCCTATCTGGCCTGTCTGTCATTTCCTCTGTGTGACGTCAGGGCAGGTCTATAACTCTATATAACTATTGGGCCTGTCTGTCCTATCTGGCCTGTCTGTCCTTTCCTCTGTGTGACGTCAGGGCTGTTTTATAACTCTATATAACTATCTGGCCTGTCTGTCCTATCTGGCCTGTCTGTCCTTTCCACTGTGTGACGTCAGGGCTTGTTTATAACTCTATATAACTATCTGGCCTGTCTGTCCTTTCCTCTGTGTGACGTCAGGGCTGTTTTATAACTCTATATAACTATCTGGCCTGTCTGTCCTATCTGGCCTGTCTGTCCTTTCCACTGTGTGACGTCAGGGCTTGTTTATAACTCTATATAACTATCTGGCCTGTCTGTCCTGTCTGGCCTGTCTGGTATGTCTGTCCTTTCCTCTGTGTGACGTCAGGGCAGGTCTATAACTCTATATAACTATCTGGCCTGTCTGTCCTTTCCTCTGTGTGACGTAAGGGCTGGTCTATAACTCTATATAACTATATGGCCTGTCTGGCCTATCTGGCCTGTCTGTCCTTTCCTCTGTGTGACGTCAGGGCTGGTCTATAACTCTATATAACTATCTGGCCTGTCTGTCCTATCTGGCCTGTCAGTCCTGTCTGGCCTGTCGGTCCTTTCCTCTGTGTGACGTCAGGGCAGGTCTATAACTTTATATAACTATCTGGCCTTTCTGTCCTATCTGGCCTGTCTGTCCTTTCCTCTGTGTGACGTCAGGGCAGGTCTATAACTCTATATAACTATCTGGCCTGTCTGTCCTTTCCTCTGTGTGACGTAAGGGCTGGTCTATAACTCTATATAAGTATATGGCCTGTCTGGCCTATCTGGCCTGTCTGTCCTTTCCTCTGTGTGACGTCAGGGCTGGTCTATAACTCTATATAACTATCTGGCCTGTCTGTCCTATCTGGCCTGTCTGTCCTTTCTTCTGTGTGACGTCAGGGCTGGTTTATAACTCTATATAACTATCTGGCCTGTCTGTCCTGTCTGGCCTGTCTGTCCTGTCTGGCTTGCCTGTCCTTTCCTCTGTGTGATGTCAGGGCTGGTCTATAACTCTATATAACTATCTGGTTTGTCTGTCCTATCTGGCCTGTCAGTCCTGTCTGGCCTGTCGGTCCTTTCCTCTGTGTGACGTCAGGGCAGGTCTTTAACTTTATATAACTATCTGGCCTGTCCGTCCTATCTGGCATGTCTGTCCTTTCCTCTGTGTGACGTCAGGGCTGTTTTATAACTCTATATAACTATCTGGCCTGTCTGTCCTATCTGGCCTGTCTGTCCTTTCCTCTGTGTGACGTCAGGGCTGGTTTATAACTCTATATAACTATCTGGCCTGTCTGTCCTGTCTGGCCTGTCTGTAGTTTCCTCTGTGTGACGTCAGGGCAGGTCTATAACTCTACATAACTATCTGGCCTGTCTGTCTTTTCTTCTGTGTGACGTCATGGCTGGTTTATAACTCTATATAACTATCTGGCCTGTCTGTCCTATCTGGCCTGTCTGTCCTATCCTCTGTGTGATGTCAGGGCTGGTCTATAACTCTATATAACTATCTGGCCTGTCTCTCCTATCTGGCTTGTCTGTCCTTTCCTCTGTGTGACGTCAGGGCTGGTTTATAACTCTATATAACTATCTGGCCTATCTGTCCTTTCCTCTGTGTGACGTTAGTGCTGGTCTATAACTCTATATAACTATCTGGCCTGTCTGTCCTATCTGGCCTGTCTGTCCTATCCTCTGTGTGATGTCAGGGCTGGTTTATAACTCTATATAACTATCTGGCCTGTCTGTCATATCTGGCCTGTCTGTCCTATCCTCTGTGTGATGTCAGGGCTGGTTTATAACTCTATATAACTTTTGGGCCTGTCTGTCCTATCTGGCCTGTCTGTCCTTTCCTCTGTGTGACGTCAGGGCTGGTCTATAACTCTACATAACTTTCTGGCCTGTCTGTCCTTTCCTCTGTGTGATGTCAGGGCTGGTTTATAACTCTATATAACTATCTGGACTGTCTGTCCTATCTGGCCTGTCTGTCCTTTCCTCTGTGTGATGTCAGGGCTGGTCTATAACTCTATATAACTATCTGGCCTGTCTGTCCTATCTGGCCTGTCTGTCCTATCCTCTGTGTGATGTCAGGGCTGGTTTATAACTCTATATAACTATCTGGCCTGTCTGTCCTATCTGGCCTGTCTGTCCTTTCCTCTGTGTGACGTCAGGGCTGGTTTATAACTCTATATAACTATCTGGCCTGTCTGTCCTATCTGGCCTGTCTGTCCTTTCCTCTGTGTGACGTCAGGGCTGGTTTATAACTCTATATAACTATTGGGCCTGTCTGTCCTATCTGGCCTGTCTGTCCTTTCCTCTGTGTGACGTCAGGGCTGGTTTATAACTCTATATAACTCTCTGGCCTGTCTGTCCTATCTGGCCTGTCTGTCCTGTCTGGCCTGTCTGTCATTTCCTCTGTGTGACGTCAGGGCTGGTCTATAGCTCTACATAACTATCTGGCCTGTCTGTCTTTTCTTCTGTGTGACGTCATGGCTGGTTTATAACTCTATATAACTATCTGGCCTGTCTGTCCTATCTGGCCTGTCTGTCCTATCCTCTCTGTGATGTCAGGGCTGGTCTATAACTCTATATAACTATCTGGCCTGTCTCTCCTATCTGGCCTGTCTGTCCTTTCCTCTGTGTGACGTCAGGGCTGGTTTATAACTCTATATAACTATCTGGCCTGTCTGTCCTTTCCTCTGTGTGACGTTAGTGCTGGTCTATAACTCTATATAACTATCTGGCCTGTCTGTCCTATCTGGCCTGTCTGTCCTATCCTCTGTGTGATGTCAGGGCTGGTTTATAACTCTATATAACTATCTGGCCTGTCTGTCCTATCTGGCCTGTCTGTCCTGTCTGGCCTGTCTGTCCTTTCCTCTGTGTGACGTCAGGGATGGTTTATAACTCTATATAACTATCTGGCCTGTCTGTCATATCTGGCCTGTCTGTCCTATCCTCTGTGTGATGTCAGGGCTGGTTTATAACTCTATATAACTATCTGGCCTGTCTGTCCTATCTGGCCTGTCTGTCCTTTCCTCTGTGTGACGTCGGGGCTGGTTTATAACTCTATATAACTATCTGGCCTGTCTGTCCTGTCTGGCTTGCCTGTCCTTTCCTCTGTGTGATGTCAGGGCTGGTCTATAACTCTATATAACTATCTGGTTTGTCTGTCCTATCTGGCCTGTCAGTCCTGTCTGGCCTGTCGGTCCTTTCCTCTGTGTGACGTCAGGGCAGGTCTTTAACTTTATATAACTATCTGGCCTGTCCGTCCTATCTGGCATGTCTGTCCTTTCCTCTGTGTGACGTCAGGGCTGTTTTATAACTCTATATAACTATCTGGCCTGTCTGTCCTATCTGGCCTGTCTGTCCTTTCCTCTGTGTGACGTCAGGGCTGGTTTATAACTCTATATAACTATCTGGCCTGTCTGTCCTGTCTGGCCTGTCTGTAGTTTCCTCTGTGTGACGTCAGGGCAGGTCTATAACTCTACATAACTATCTGGCCTGTCTGTCTTTTCTTCTGTGTGACGTCATGGCTGGTTTATAACTCTATATAACTATCTGGCCTGTCTGTCCTATCTGGCCTGTCTGTCCTATCCTCTGTGTGATGTCAGGGCTGGTCTATAACTCTATATAACTATCTGGCCTGTCTCTCCTATCTGGCTTGTCTGTCCTTTCCTCTGTGTGACGTCAGGGCTGGTTTATAACTCTATATAACTATCTGGCCTATCTGTCCTTTCCTCTGTGTGACGTTAGTGCTGGTCTATAACTCTATATAACTATCTGGCCTGTCTGTCCTATCTGGCCTGTCTGTCCTATCCTCTGTGTGATGTCAGGGCTGGTTTATAACTCTATATAACTATCTGGCCTGTCTGTCATATCTGGCCTGTCTGTCCTATCCTCTGTGTGATGTCAGGGCTGGTTTATAACTCTATATAACTTTTGGGCCTGTCTGTCCTATCTGGCCTGTCTGTCCTTTCCTCTGTGTGACGTCAGGGCTGGTCTATAACTCTACATAACTTTCTGGCCTGTCTGTCCTTTCCTCTGTGTGATGTCAGGGCTGGTTTATAACTCTATATAACTATTTGGACTGTCTGTCCTATCTGGCCTGTCTGTCCTTTCCTCTGTGTGATGTCAGGGCTGGTCTATAACTCTATATAACTATCTGGCCTGTCTGTCCTATCTGGCCTGTCTGTCCTATCCTCTGTGTGATGTCAGGGCTGGTTTATAACTCTATATAACTATCTGGCCTGTCTGTCCTATCTGGCCTGTCTGTCCTTTCCTCTGTGTGACGTCAGGGCTGGTTTATAACTCTATATAACTATCTGGCCTGTCTGTCCTATCTGGCCTGTCTGTCCTTTCCTCTGTGTGACGTCAGGGCTGGTTTATAACTCTATATAACTATTGGGCCTGTCTGTCCTATCTGGCCTGTCTGTCCTTTCCTCTGTGTGACGTCAGGGCTGGTTTATAACTCTATATAACTCTCTGGCCTGTCTGTCCTATCTGGCCTGTCTGTCCTGTCTGGCCTGTCTGTCCTTTCCTCTGTGTGACGTCAGGGCTGGTCTATAGCTCTACATAACTATCTGGCCTGTCTGTCTTTTCTTCTGTGTGACGTCATGGCTGGTTTATAACTCTATATAACTATCTGGCCTGTCTGTCCTATCTGGCCTGTCTGTCCTATCCTCTCTGTGATGTCAGGGCTGGTCTATAACTCTATATAACTATCTGGCCTGTCTCTCCTATCTGGCCTGTCTGTCCTTTCCTCTGTGTGACGTCAGGGCTGGTTTATAACTCTATATAACTATCTGGCCTGTCTGTCCTTTCCTCTGTGTGACGTTAGTGCTGGTCTATAACTCTATATAACTATCTGGCCTGTCTGTCCTATCTGGCCTGTCTGTCCTATCCTCTGTGTGATGTCAGGGCTGGTTTATAACTCTATATAACTATCTGGCCTGTCTGTCCTATCTGGCCTGTCTGTCCTGTCTGGCCTGTCTGTCCTTTCCTCTGTGTGACGTCAGGGATGGTTTATAACTCTATATAACTATCTGGCCTGTCTGTCATATCTGGCCTGTCTGTCCTATCCTCTGTGTGATGTCAGGGCTGGTTTATAACTCTATATAACTATCTGGCCTGTCTGTCCTATCTGGCCTGTCTGTCCTTTCCTCTGTGTGACGTCAGGGCTGGTTTATAACTCTATATAACTATCTGGCCTGTCTGTCCTGTCTGGCTTGCCTGTCCTTTCCTCTGTGTGATGTCAGGGCTGGTCTATAACTCTATATAACTATCTGGTTTGTCTGTCCTATCTGGCCTGTCAGTCCTGTCTGGCCTGTCGGTCCTTTCCTCTGTGTGACGTCAGGGCAGGTCTTTAACTTTATATAACTATATGGCCTGTCCGTCCTATCTGGCATGTCTGTCCTTTCCTCTGTGTGACGTCAGGGCTGTTTTATAACTCTATATAACTATCTGGCCTGTCTGTCCTATCTGGCCTGTCTGTCCTTTCCTCTGTGTGACGTCAGGGCTGGTTTATAACTCTATATAACTATCTGGCCTGTCTGTCCTGTCTGGCCTGTCTGTAGTTTCCTCTGTGTGACGTCAGGGCAGGTCTATAACTCTACATAACTATCTGGCCTGTCTGTCTTTTCTTCTGTGTGACGTCATGGCTGGTTTATAACTCTATATAACTATCTGGCCTGTCTGTCCTATCTGGCCTGTCTGTCCTATCCTCTGTGTGATGTCAGGGCTGGTCTATAACTCTATATAACTATCTGGCCTGTCTCTCCTATCTGGCTTGTCTGTCCTTTCCTCTGTGTGACGTCAGGGCTGGTTTATAACTCTATATAACTATCTGGCCTATCTGTCCTTTCCTCTGTGTGACGTTAGTGCTGGTCTATAACTCTATATAACTATCTGGCCTGTCTGTCCTATCTGGCCTGTCTGTCCTATCCTCTGTGTGATGTCAGGGCTGGTTTATAACTCTATATAACTATCTGGCCTGTCTGTCATATCTGGCCTGTCTGTCCTATCCTCTGTGTGATGTCAGGGCTGGTTTATAACTCTATATAACTTTTGGGTCTGTCTGTCCTATCTGGCCTGTCTGTCCTTTCCTCTGTGTGACGTCAGGGCTGGTCTATAACTCTACATAACTTTCTGGCCTGTCTGTCCTTTCCTCTGTGTGATGTCAGGGCTGGTTTATAACTCTATATAACTATCTGGACTGTCTGTCCTATCTGGCCTGTCTGTCCTTTCCTCTGTGTGATGTCAGGGCTGGTCTATAACTCTATATAACTATCTGGCCTGTCTGTCCTATCTGGCCTGTCTGTCCTATCCTCTGTGTGATGTCAGGGCTGGTTTATAACTCTATATAACTATCTGGCCTGTCTGTCCTATCTGGCCTGTCTGTCCTTTCCTCTGTGTGACGTCAGGGCTGGTTTATAACTCTATATAACTATCTGGCCTGTCTGTCCTATCTGGCCTGTCTGTCCTTTCCTCTGTGTGACGTCAGGGCTGGTTTATAACTCTATATAACTATTGGGCCTGTCTGTCCTATCTGGCCTGTCTGTCCTTTCCTCTGTGTGACGTCAGGGCTGGTTTATAACTCTATATAACTCTCTGGCCTGTCTGTCCTATCTGGCCTGTCTGTCCTGTCTGGCCTGTCTGTCCTTTCCTCTGTGTGACGTCAGGGCTGGTCTATAGCTCTACATAACTATCTGGCCTGTCTGTCTTTTCTTCTGTGTGACGTCATGGCTGGTTTATAACTCTATATAACTATCTGGCCTGTCTGTCCTATCTGGCCTGTCTGTCCTATCCTCTCTGTGATGTCAGGGCTGGTCTATAACTCTATATAACTATCTGGCCTGTCTCTCCTATCTGGCCTGTCTGTCCTTTCCTCTGTGTGACGTCAGGGCTGGTTTATAACTCTATATAACTATCTGGCCTGTCTGTCCTTTCCTCTGTGTGACGTTAGTGCTGGTCTATAACTCTATATAACTATCTGGCCTGTCTGTCCTATCTGGCCTGTCTGTCCTATCCTCTGTGTGATGTCAGGGCTGGTTTATAACTCTATATAACTATCTGGCCTGTCTGTCCTATCTGGCCTGTCTGTCCTGTCTGGCCTGTCTGTCCTTTCCTCTGTGTGACGTCAGGGATGGTTTATAACTCTATATAACTATCTGGCCTGTCTGTCATATCTGGCCTGTCTGTCCTATCCTCTGTGTGATGTCAGGGCTGGTTTATAACTCTATATAACTATCTGGCCTGTCTGTCCTATCTGGCCTGTCTGTCCTTTCCTCTGTGTGACGTCAGGGCTGGTTTATAACTCTATATAACTATCTGGCCTGTCTTTCCTATCTTGCCTGTCTGTCCTTTCCTCTGTTTGATGTCAGGGCTGGTCTATAACTCTATATAACTATCTGGCCTGTCTGTCCTATCTGGCCTGTCTGTCCTGTCTGGCCTGTCTGTCCTTTCCTCTGTGTGACGTCAGGGCAGGTCTAATTCTCTATATAACTATCTGGCCTGTCTGTCCTTTCCTCTGTGTGACGTCAGGGCTGGTCTATAACTCTATATAACTATCTGGCCTGTCTGTCCTATCTGGCCTGTCTGTCCTATCCTCTGTGTGATGTCAGGGCTGGTTTATAACTCTATATAACTATCTGGCCTGTCTGTCCTATCTGGCCTGTCTGTCCTTTCCTCTGTGTGACGTCAGGGCTGGTTTATAACTCTATATAACTATCTGGCCTGTCTGTCCTATCTGGCCTGTCTGTCCTTTCCTCTGTGTGACGTCAGGGCTGGTTTATAACTCTATATAACTATTGGGCCTGTCTGTCCTATCTGGCCTGTCTGTCCTTTCCTCTGTGTGACGTCAGGGCTGGTTTATAACTCTATATAACTCTCTGGCCTGTCTGTCCTATCTGGCCTGTCTGTCCTGTCTGGCCTGTCTGTCCTTTCCTCTGTGTGACGTCAGGGCTGGTCTATAGCTCTACATAACTATCTGGCCTGTCTGTCTTTTCTTCTGTGTGACGTCATGGCTGGTTTATAACTCTATATAACTATCTGGCCTGTCTGTCCTATCTGGCCTGTCTGTCCTATCCTCTCTGTGATGTCAGGGCTGGTCTATAACTCTATATAACTATCTGGCCTGTCTCTCCTATCTGGCCTGTCTGTCCTTTCCTCTGTGTGACGTCAGGGCTGGTTTATAACTCTATATAACTATCTGGCCTGTCTGTCCTTTCCTCTGTGTGACGTTAGTGCCGGTCTATAACTCTATATAACTATCTGGCCTGTCTGTCCTATCTGGCCTGTCTGTCCTATCCTCTGTGTGATGTCAGGGCTGGTTTATAACTCTATATAACTATCTGGCCTGTCTGTCCTATCTGGCCTGTCTGTCCTGTCTGGCCTGTCTGTCCTTTCCTCTGTGTGACGTCAGGGATGGTTTATAACTCTATATAACTATCTGGCCTGTCTGTCCTATCTGGCCTGTCTGTCCTTTCCTCTGTGTGACGTCAGGGCTGGTTTATAACTCTATATAACTATCTGGCCTGTCTTTCCTATCTTGCCTGTCTGTCCTTTCCTCTGTGTGATGTCAGGGCTGGTCTATAACTCTATATAACTATCTGGCCTGTCTGTCCTATCTGGCCTGTCTGTCCTTTCCTCTGTGTGACGTCAGGGCAGGTCTATAACTCTATATAACTAACTGGCCTGTCTGTCCTGTCTGGCCTGTCTGTCCTTTCATCTGTGTGACGTCAGGGCTGGTCTATAACTCTATATAACTATCTGGCCTGTCTGTCCTTTCCTCTGTGTGTCGTCAGGGCTGGTTTATAACTCTATATAACTATCTGGCCTGTCTGTCCTATCTGGCCTGTCTGTCCTTTCCTCTGTGTGACGTCAGGGCTGGTTTATAACTCTATATAACTATCTGGCCTGTCTGTCCTATCTGGCCTGTCTGTCCTTTCCTCTGTGTGACGTCAGGGCAGGTCTATAACTCTATATAACTATCTGGCATGTCTGTCCTATCTGGCCTGTCTGTCCTTTCCTCTGTGTGACGTCAGGGCTGGTCTATAACTCTATATAACTATCTGGCCTGTCTGTCCAATCTGGCCTGTCTGTCCTTTCCTCTGTGTGACGTCAGGGCTGGTCTATAACTCTATATAACTATCTGGCCTGTCTGTCCTGTCTGGCCTGTCTGTCCTGTCTTGCCTGTCTGTCCTTTCCTCTGTGTGACGTCAGGGCTGGTTTATAACTCTATATAACTATCTGGCATATCTGTCCTATCTGGCCTGTCTGTCCTTTCCTCTGTGTGATGTCAGGGCTTGTTTATAACTCTATATAACTATCTGGCCTGTCTGTCCTATCTGGCCTGTCTGTCCTTTCCTCTCTGTGACGTCAGGGCAGGTCTATAACTCTATATAACTATCTGGCCTGTCTGTCCTGTCTGGCCTGTCTGTCCTGTCTTGCCTGTCTGTCCTTTCCTCTGTGTGACGTCAGGGCTGGTCTATAACTCTATATAACTATCTGGCCTGTCTGTCCTGTCTGGCCTGTCTGTCCTGTCTTGCCTGTCTGTCCTTTCCTCTGTGTGACGTCAGGGCTGGTCTATAACTTTATATAACTATCTGGCCTGTCTGTCCTATCTGGCCTGTCTGTCCTATCTGGCCTGTCTGTCCTTTCCTCTGTGTGACGTCAGGGCTGGTTTATAACTCTATATAACTATCTGGCCTGTCTGTCCTGTCTGGCCTGTCTGTCCTGTCAGGCCTGTCTGTCCTTTCCTCTGTGTGATGTCAGGGCTGGTCTATAACTCTATATAACTATCTGGCCTGTCTGTCCTATCTGGCCTGTCTGTCCTGTCTGGCCTGTCTGTCCTTTCCTCTGTGTGACGTCAGGGCTGGTTTATAACTCTATATAACTATCTGGCATATCTGTCCTATCTGGCCTGTCTGTCCTTTCCTCTGTGTGATGTCAGGGCTTGTTTATAACTCTATATAACTATCTGGCCTGTCTGTCCTATCTGGCCTGTCTGTCCTTTCCTCTCTGTGACGTCAGGGCAGGTCTATAACTCTATATAACTATCTGGCCTGTCTGTCCTGTCTGGCCTGTCTGTCCTGTCTTGCCTGTCTGTCCTTTCCTCTGTGTGACGTCAGGGCTGGTCTATAACTCTATATAACTATCTGGCCTGTCTGTCCTGTCTGGCCTGTCTGTCCTGTCTTGCCTGTCTGTCCTTTCCTCTGTGTGACGTCAGGGCTGGTCTATAACTTTATATAACTATCTGGCCTGTCTGTCCTATCTGGCCTGTCTGTCCTTTCCTCTGTGTGACGTCAGGGCTGGTTTATAACTCTATATAACTATCTGGCCTGTCTGTCCTGTCTGGCCTGTCTGTCCTGTCAGGCCTGTCTGTCCTTTCCTCTGTGTGATGTCAGGGCTGGTCTATAACTCTATATAACTATCTGGCCTGTCTGTCCTATCTGGCCTGTCTGTCCTGTCTGGCCTGTCTGTCCTTTCCTCTGTGTGACGTCAGGGCTGGTCTATAGCTCTACATAACTATCTGGCCTGTCTGTCTTTTCTTCTGTGTGACGTCATGGCTGGTTTATAACTCTATATAACTATCTGGCCTGTCTGTCCTATCTGGCCTGTCTGTCCTATCCTCTGTGTGATGTCAGGGCTGGTCTATAACTCTATATAACTATCTGGCCTGTCTGTCCTGTCTGGCCTGTCTGTCCTTTCCTCTGTGTGACGTCAGGGCTGGTTTATAACTCTATATAACTATCTGGCCTGTCTGTCCTGTCTGGCCTGTCTGTCCTTTCCTCTGTGTGACGTCAGGGATGGTTTATAACTCTATATAACTATCTGGCCTGTCTGTCATATCTGGCCTGTCTGTCCTATCCTCTGCGTGATGTCAGGGCTGGTTTATAACTCTATATAACTATCTGGCCTGTCTGTCCTATCTGGCCTGTCTGTCGTTTCCTCTGTGTGACGTCAGGGCTGGCGGGTAGAAGGATGAGGAGGAGGGTTTATAACTCTATATAACTATCTGGCCTGTCTTTCCTATCTTGCCTGTCTGTCCTTTCCTCTGTTTGATGTCAGGGCTGGTCTATAACTCTATATAACTATCTGGCCTGTCTGTCCTATCTAGCCTGTCTGTCCTGTCTGGCCTGTCTGTCCTTTCCTCTGTGTGACGTCAGGGCAGGTCTATAACTCTATATAACTATCTGGCCTGTCTGTCCTTTCCTCTGTGTGACGTCAGGGCTGGTCTATAACTCTATATAACTATATGGCCTGTCTGTCCTATCTGGCCTGTCTGTCCTATCCTCTCTGTGATGTCAGGGCTGGTTTATAACTCTATATAACTATCTGGCCTGTCTGTCCTATCTGCCCTGTCTGTCCTTTCCTCTGTGTGACGTCAGGGCTGGTTTATAACTCTATATAACTATCTGGCCTGTCTGTCCTATCTGGCCTGTCTGTCCTTTCCTCTGTGTGATGTCAGGGCTGGTCTATAACAATATATAACTATCTGGCCTGTCTGTCCTATCTGGCCTGTCTGTCCTTTCCTCTGTGTGACGTCAGGGCAGGTCTATAAATCTATATAACTATCTGGCCTGTCTGTCTTTTCTTCTGTGTGACGTCATGGCTGGTTTATAACTCTATATAACTATCTGGCCTGTCTGTCCTATCTGGCCTGTCTGTCCTATCCTCTGTGTGATGTCAGGGCTGGTCTATAACTCTATATAACTATCTGGCCTGTCTGTCCTGTCTGGCCTGTCTGTCCTTTCCTCTGTGTGACGTCAGGGCTGGTTTATAACTCTATATAACTATGTGGCCTGTCTGTCCTTTCCTCTGTGTGACGTTAGTGCTGGTCTATAACTCTATATAACTATCTGGCCTGTCTGTCCTATCTGGCCTGTCTGTCCTATCCTCTGTGTGATGTCAGGGCTGGTTTATAACTCTATATAACTATCTGGCCTGTCTGTCCTATCTGGCCTGTCTGTCCTGTCTGGCCTGTCTGTCCTTTCCTCTGTGTGACGTCAGGGATGGTTTATATCTCTATATAACTATCTGGCCTGTCTGTCATATCTGGCCTGTCTGTCCTATCCTCTGCGTGATGTCAGGGCTGGTTTATAACTCTATATAACTATCTGGCCTGTCTGTCTTGTCTGGCCTGTCTGTCCTGTCTTGCCTGTCTGTCCTTTCCTCTGTGTGACGTCAGGGCTGGTCTATAACTCTATATAACTATCTGGCCTGTCTGTCCTATCTGGCCTGTCTGTCCTTTCCTCTGTGTGACGTCAGGGCTGGTTTATAACTCTATATAACTATCTGGCCTGTCTGTCCTGTCTGGCCTGTCTGTCCTGTCAGGCCTGTCTGTCCTTTCCTCTGTGTGATGTCAGGGCTGGTCTATAACTCTATATAACTATCTGTCCTGTCTGTGCTCTCTGGCCTGTCTGTACTGTCTGGCCTGTATGTCCTTTCCTCTGTGTGACGTCAGGTCTGGTCTATAGCTCTACATAACTATCTGGCCTGTCTGTCTTTTCTTCTGTGTGACGTCATGGCTGGTTTATAACTCTATATAACTATCTGGCCTGTCTGTCCTATCTGGCCTGTCTGTCCTATCCTCTGTGTGATGTCAGGGCTGGTCTATAACTCTATATAACTATCTGGCCTGTCTGTCCTGTCTGGCCTGTCTGTCCTTTCCTCTGTGTGACGTCAGGGCTGGTTTATAACTCTATATAACTATCTGGCCTGTCTGTCCTTTCCTCTGTGTGACGTTAGTGCTGGTCTATAACTCTATATAACTATCTGGCCTGTCTGTCCTATCTGGCCTGTCTGTCCTATCCTCTGTGTGATGTCAGGGCTGGTTTATAACTCTATATAACTATCTGGCCTGTCTGTCCTATCTGGCCTGTCTGTCCTGTCTGGCCTGTCTGTCCTTTCCTCTGTGTGACGTCAGGGATGGTTTATAACTCTATATAACTATCTGGCCTGTCTGTCATATCTGGCCTGTCTGTCCTATCCTCTGCGTGATGTCAGGGCTGGTTTATAACTCTATATAACTATCTGGCCTGTCTGTCCTATCTGGCCTGTCTGTCGTTTCCTCTGTGTGACGTCAGGGCTGGTTTATAACTCTATATAACTATCTGGCCTGTCTTTCCTATCTTGCCTGTCTGTCCTTTCCTCTGTTTGATGTCAGGGCTGGTCTATAACTCTATATAACTATCTGGCCTGTCTGTCCTATCTGGCCTGTCTGTCCTGTCTGGCCTGTCTGTCCTTTCCTCTGTGTGACGTCAGGGCAGGTCTATAACTCTATATAACTATCTGGCCTGCCTGTCCTTTCCTCTGTGTGACGTCAGGGCTGGTCTATAACTCTATATAACTATCTGGCCTGTCTGTCCTATCTGGCCTGTCTGTCCTATCCTCTGTGTGATGTCAGGGCTGGTTTATAACTCTATATAACTATCTGGCCTGTCTGTCCTATCTGGCCTGTCTGTCCTGTCTGGCCTGTCTGTCCTTTCCTCTGTGTGACGTCAGGGATGGTTTATAACTCTATATAACTATCTGGCCTGTCTGTCATATCTGGCCTGTCTGTCCTATCCTCTGCGTGATGTCAGGGCTGGTTTATAACTCTATATAACTATCTGGCCTGTCTGTCCTATCTGGCCTGTCTGTCGTTTCCTCTGTGTGACGTCAGGGCTGGTTTATAACTCTATATAACTATCTGGCCTGTCTTTCCTATCTTGCCTGTCTGTCCTTTCCTCTGTTTGATGTCAGGGCTGGTCTATAACTCTATATAACTATCTGGCCTGTCTGTCCTATCTGGCCTGTCTGTCCTGTCTGGCCTGTCTGTCCTTTCCTCTGTGTGACGTCAGGGCAGGTCTATAACTCTATATAACTATCTGGCCTGCCTGTCCTTTCCTCTGTGTGACGTCAGGGCTGGTCTATAACTCTATATAACTATCTGGCCTGTCTGTCCTATCTGGCCTGTCTGTCCTGTCCTCTCTGTGATGTCAGGGCTGGTTTATAACTCTATATAACTATCTGGCCTGTCTTTCCTATCTGGCCTGTCTGTCCTTTCCTCTGTGTGACGTCAGGGCTGGTTTATAACTCTATATAACTATCTGGCCTGTCTGTCCTATCTGGCCTGTCTGTCCTTTCCTCTGTGTGATGTCAGGGCTGGTCTATAACTCTATATAACTATCTGGCCTGTCTGTCCTATCTGGCCTGTCTGTCCTTTCCTCTGTGTGACGTCAGGGCAGGTCTATAACTCTATATAACTATCTGGCCTGTCTGTCTTTTCTTCTGTGTGACGTCATGGCTGGTTTATAACTCTATATAACTATCTGGCCTGTCTGTCCTATCTGGCCTGTCTGTCCTATCCTCTGTGTGATGTCAGGGCTGGTCTATAACTCTATATAACTATCTGGCCTGTCTGTCCTATCTGGCCTGTCTGTCCTTTCCTCTGTGTGACGTCAGGGCAGGTCTATAACTCTATATAACTATCTGGCCTGTCTGTCCTTTCCTCTGTGTGATGTCAGGGCTTGTTTATAACTCTATATAACTATCTGGCCTGTCTGTCCTATCTGGCCTGTCTGTCCTTTCCTCTCTGTGACGTCAGGGCAGGTCTATAACTCTATATAACTATCTGGCCTGTCTGTCCTGTCTGGCCTGTCTGTCCTGTCTTGCCTGTCTGTCCTTTCCTCTGTGTGACGTCAGGGCTGGTCTATAACTCTATATAACTATCTGGCCTGTCTGTCCTGTCTGGCCTGTCTGTCCTGTCTTGCCTGTCTGTCCTTTCCTCTGTGTGACGTCAGGGCTGGTCTATAACTTTATATAACTATCTGGCCTGTCTGTCCTATCTGGCCTGTCTGTCCTTTCCTCTGTGTGACGTCAGGGCTGGTTTATAACTCTATATAACTATCTGGCCTGTCTGTCCTGTCTGGCCTGTCTGTCCTGTCAGGCCTGTCTGTCCTTTCCTCTGTGTGATGTCAGGGCTGGTCTATAACTCTATATAACTATCTGGCCTGTCTGTCCTATCTGGCCTGTCTGTCCTGTCTGGCCTGTCTGTCCTTTCCTCTGTGTGACGTCAGGGCTGGTCTATAGCTCTACATAACTATCTGGCCTGTCTGTCTTTTCTTCTGTGTGACGTCATGGCTGGTTTATAACTCTATATAACTATCTGGCCTGTCTGTCCTATCTGGCCTGTCTGTCCTATCCTCTGTGTGATGTCAGGGCTGGTCTATAACTCTATATAACTATCTGGCCTGTCTGTCCTGTCTGGCCTGTCTGTCCTTTCCTCTGTGTGACGTCAGGGCTGGTTTATAACTCTATATAACTATCTGGCCTGTCTGTCCTGTCTGGCCTGTCTGTCCTTTCCTCTGTGTGACGTCAGGGATGGTTTATAACTCTATATAACTATCTGGCCTGTCTGTCATATCTGGCCTGTCTGTCCTATCCTCTGCGTGATGTCAGGGCTGGTTTATAACTCTATATAACTATCTGGCCTGTCTGTCCTATCTGGCCTGTCTGTCGTTTCCTCTGTGTGACGTCAGGGCTGGTTTATAACTCTATATAACTATCTGGCCTGTCTTTCCTATCTTGCCTGTCTGTCCTTTCCTCTGTTTGATGTCAGGGCTGGTCTATAACTCTATATAACTATCTGGCCTGTCTGTCCTATCTAGCCTGTCTGTCCTGTCTGGCCTGTCTGTCCTTTCCTCTGTGTGACGTCAGGGCAGGTCTATAACTCTATATAACTATCTGGCCTGTCTGTCCTTTCCTCTGTGTGACGTCAGGGCTGGTCTATAACTCTATATAACTATATGGCCTGTCTGTCCTATCTGGCCTGTCTGTCCTATCCTCTCTGTGATGTCAGGGCTGGTTTATAACTCTATATAACTATCTGGCCTGTCTGTCCTATCTGCCCTGTCTGTCCTTTCCTCTGTGTGACGTCAGGGCTGGTTTATAACTCTATATAACTATCTGGCCTGTCTGTCCTATCTGGCCTGTCTGTCCTTTCCTCTGTGTGATGTCAGGGCTGGTCTATAACAATATATAACTATCTGGCCTGTCTGTCCTATCTGGCCTGTCTGTCCTTTCCTCTGTGTGACGTCAGGGCAGGTCTATAAATCTATATAACTATCTGGCCTGTCTGTCTTTTCTTCTGTGTGACGTCATGGCTGGTTTATAACTCTATATAACTATCTGGCCTGTCTGTCCTATCTGGCCTGTCTGTCCTATCCTCTGTGTGATGTCAGGGCTGGTCTATAACTCTATATAACTATCTGGCCTGTCTGTCCTGTCTGGCCTGTCTGTCCTTTCCTCTGTGTGACGTCAGGGCTGGTTTATAACTCTATATAACTATGTGGCCTGTCTGTCCTTTCCTCTGTGTGACGTTAGTGCTGGTCTATAACTCTATATAACTATCTGGCCTGTCTGTCCTATCTGGCCTGTCTGTCCTATCCTCTGTGTGATGTCAGGGCTGGTTTATAACTCTATATAACTATCTGGCCTGTCTGTCCTATCTGGCCTGTCTGTCCTGTCTGGCCTGTCTGTCCTTTCCTCTGTGTGACGTCAGGGATGGTTTATATCTCTATATAACTATCTGGCCTGTCTGTCATATCTGGCCTGTCTGTCCTATCCTCTGCGTGATGTCAGGGCTGGTTTATAACTCTATATAACTATCTGGCCTGTCTGTCCTATCTGGCCTGTCTGTCCTTTCCTCTGTGTGACGTCAGGGCTGGTCTATAACTCTATATAACTATCTGGCCTGTCTGTCTTGTCTGGCCTGTCTGTCCTGTCTTGCCTGTCTGTCCTTTCCTCTGTGTGACGTCAGGGCTGGTCTATAACTCTATATAACTATCTGGCCTGTCTGTCCTATCTGGCCTGTCTGTCCTTTCCTCTGTGTGACGTCAGGGCTGGTTTATAACTCTATATAACTATCTGGCCTGTCTGTCCTGTCTGGCCTGTCTGTCCTGTCAGGCCTGTCTGTCCTTTCCTCTGTGTGATGTCAGGGCTGGTCTATAACTCTATATAACTATCTGGCCTGTCTGTCCTATCTGGCCTGTCTGTCCTGTCTGGCCTGTATGTCCTTTCCTCTGTGTGACGTCAGGGCTGGTCTATAGCTCTACATAACTATCTGGCCTGTCTGTCTTTTCTTCTGTGTGACGTCATGGCTGGTTTATAACTCTATATAACTATCTGGCCTGTCTGTCCTATCTGGCCTGTCTGTCCTATCCTCTGTGTGATGTCAGGGCTGGTCTATAACTCTATATAACTATCTGGCCTGTCTGTCCTGTCTGGCCTGTCTGTCCTTTCCTCTGTGTGACGTCAGGGCTGGTTTATAACTCTATATAACTATCTGGCCTGTCTGTCCTTTCCTCTGTGTGACGTTAGTGCTGGTCTATAACTCTATATAACTATCTGGCCTGTCTGTCCTATCTGGCCTGTCTGTCCTATCCTCTGTGTGATGTCAGGGCTGGTTTATAACTCTATATAACTATCTGGCCTGTCTGTCCTATCTGGCCTGTCTGTCCTGTCTGGCCTGTCTGTCCTTTCCTCTGTGTGACGTCAGGGATGGTTTATAACTCTATATAACTATCTGGCCTGTCTGTCATATCTGGCCTGTCTGTCCTATCCTCTGCGTGATGTCAGGGCTGGTTTATAACTCTATATAACTATCTGGCCTGTCTGTCCTATCTGGCCTGTCTGTCGTTTCCTCTGTGTGACGTCAGGGCTGGTTTATAACTCTATATAACTATCTGGCCTGTCTTTCCTATCTTGCCTGTCTGTCCTTTCCTCTGTTTGATGTCAGGGCTGGTCTATAACTCTATATAACTATCTGGCCTGTCTGTCCTATCTGGCCTGTCTGTCCTGTCTGGCCTGTCTGTCCTTTCCTCTGTGTGACGTCAGGGCAGGTCTATAACTCTATATAACTATCTGGCCTGCCTGTCCTTTCCTCTGTGTGACGTCAGGGCTGGTCTATAACTCTATATAACTATCTGGCCTGTCTGTCCTATCTGGCCTGTCTGTCCTATCCTCTGTGTGATGTCAGGGCTGGTTTATAACTCTATATAACTATCTGGCCTGTCTGTCCTATCTGGCCTGTCTGTCCTGTCTGGCCTGTCTGTCCTTTCCTCTGTGTGACGTCAGGGATGGTTTATAACTCTATATAACTATCTGGCCTGTCTGTCATATCTGGCCTGTCTGTCCTATCCTCTGCGTGATGTCAGGGCTGGTTTATAACTCTATATAACTATCTGGCCTGTCTGTCCTATCTGGCCTGTCTGTCGTTTCCTCTGTGTGACGTCAGGGCTGGTTTATAACTCTATATAACTATCTGGCCTGTCTTTCCTATCTTGCCTGTCTGTCCTTTCCTCTGTTTGATGTCAGGGCTGGTCTATAACTCTATATAACTATCTGGCCTGTCTGTCCTATCTGGCCTGTCTGTCCTGTCTGGCCTGTCTGTCCTTTCCTCTGTGTGACGTCAGGGCAGGTCTATAACTCTATATAACTATCTGGCCTGCCTGTCCTTTCCTCTGTGTGACGTCAGGGCTGGTCTATAACTCTATATAACTATCTGGCCTGTCTGTCCTATCTGGCCTGTCTGTCCTGTCCTCTCTGTGATGTCAGGGCTGGTTTATAACTCTATATAACTATCTGGCCTGTCTTTCCTATCTGGCCTGTCTGTCCTTTCCTCTGTGTGACGTCAGGGCTGGTTTATAACTCTATATAACTATCTGGCCTGTCTGTCCTATCTGGCCTGTCTGTCCTTTCCTCTGTGTGATGTCAGGGCTGGTCTATAACTCTATATAACTATCTGGCCTGTCTGTCCTATCTGGCCTGTCTGTCCTTTCCTCTGTGTGACGTCAGGGCAGGTCTATAACTCTATATAACTATCTGGCCTGTCTGTCTTTTCTTCTGTGTGACGTCATGGCTGGTTTATAACTCTATATAACTATCTGGCCTGTCTGTCCTATCTGGCCTGTCTGTCCTATCCTCTGTGTGATGTCAGGGCTGGTCTATAACTCTATATAACTATCTGGCCTGTCTGTCCTATCTGGCCTGTCTGTCCTATCCTCTGTGTGATGTCAGGGCTGGTTTATAACTCTATATAACTATCTGGCCTGTCTGTCCTATCTGGCCTGTCTGTCCTGTCTGGCCTGTCTGTCCTTTCCTCTGTGTGACGTCAGGGATGGTTTATAACTCTATATAAATATCTGGCCTGTCTGTCATATCTGGCCTGTCTGTCCTATCCTCTGCGTGATGTCAGGGCTGGTTTATAACTCTATATAACTATCTGGCCTGTCTGTCCTATCTGGCCTGTCTGTCCTTTCCTCTGTGTGACGTCAGGGCTGGTTTATAACTCTATATAACTATCTGGCCTGTCTGTCCTATCTGGCCTGTCTGTCCTATCCTCTGTGTGATGTCAGGGCTGGTCTATAACTCTATATAACTATCTGGCCTGTCTGTCCTGTCTGGCCTGTCTGTCCTTTCCTCTGTGTGACGTCAGGGCTGGTTTATAACTCTATATAACTATCTGGCCTGTCTGTCCTATCTGGCCTGTCTGTCCTATCCTCTGTGTGATGTCAGGGCTGGTTTATAACTCTATATAACTATCTGGCCTGTCTGTCCTATCTGGCCTGTCTGTCCTGTCTGGCCTGTCTGTCCTTTCCTCTGTGTGACGTCAGGGATGGTTTATAACTCTATATAACTATCTGGCCTGTCTGTCATATCTGGCCTGTCTGTCCTATCCTCTGCGTGATGTCAGGGCTGGTTTATAACTCTATATAACTATCTGGCCTGTCTGTCCTATCTGGCCTGTCTGTCCTTTCCTCTGTGTGACGTCAGGGCTGGTTTATAACTCTATATAACTATCTGGCCTGTCTTTCCTATCTTGCCTGTCTGTCCTTTCCTCTGTTTGATGTCAGGGCTGGTCTATAACTCTATATAACTATCTGGCCTGTCTGTCCTATCTGGCCTGTCTGTCCTGTCTGGCCTGTCTGTCCCTTCCTCCGTGTGACGTCAGGGCAGGTCTATAACTCTATATAACTATCTGGCCTGTCTGTCCTTTCCTCTGTGTGACGTCAGGGCTGGTCTATAACTCTATATAACTATCTGGCCTGTCTGTCCTATCTGGCCTGTCTGTCCTGTCTGGCCTGTCTGTCCTTTCCTCTGTGTGACGTCAGGGATGGTTTATAACTCTATATAACTATCTGGCCTGTCTGTCATATCTGGCCTGTCTGTCCTATCCTCTGCGTGATGTCAGGGCTGGTTTATAACTCTATATAACTATCTGGCCTGTCTGTCCTATCTGGCCTGTCTGTCCTTTCCTCTGTGTGACGTCAGGGCTGGTTTATAACTCTATATAACTATCTGGCCTGTCTGTCCTATCTGGCCTGTCTGTCCTATCCTCTGTGTGATGTCAGGGCTGGTCTATAACTCTATATAACTATCTGGCCTGTCTGTCCTGTCTGGCCTGTCTGTCCTTTCCTCTGTGTGACGTCAGGGCTGGTTTATAACTCTATATAACTATCTGGCCTGTCTGTCCTTTCCTCTGTGTGACGTTAGTGCTGGTCTATAACTCTATATAACTATCTGGCCTGTCTGTCCTATCTGGCCTGTCTGTCCTATCCTCTGTGTGATGTCAGGGCTGGTTTATAACTCTATATAACTATCTGACCTGTCTGTCCTATCTGGCCTGTCTGTCCTGTCTGGCCTGTCTGTCCTTTCCTCTGTGTGACGTCAGGGATGGTTTATAACTCTATATAACTATCTGGCCTGTCTGTCCTATCTGGCCTGTCTGTCCTTTCCTCTGTGTGATGTCAGGGCTGGTCTATAACTCTATATAACTATCTGGCCTGTCTGTCTTGTCTGGCCTGTCTGTCCTGTCTTGCCTGTCTGTCCTTTCCTCTGTGTGACGTCAGGGCTGGTCTATAACTCTATATAACTATCTGGCCTGTCTGTCCTATCTGGCCTGTCTGTCCTTTCCTCTGTGTGACGTCAGGGCTGGTTTATAACTCTATATAACTATCTGGACTGTCTGTCCTGTCTGGCCTGTCTGTCCTGTCAGGCCTGTCTGTCCTTTCCTCTGTGTGATGTCAGGGCTGGTCTATAACTCTATATAACTATCTGGCCTGTCTGTCCTATCTGGCCTGTCTGTCCTGTCTGGCCTGTATGTCCTTTCCTCTGTGTGACGTCAGGGCTGGTCTATAGCTCTACATAACTATCTGGCCTGTCTGTCTTTTCTTCTGTGTGACGTCATGGCTGGTTTATAACTCTATATAACTATCTGGCCTGTCTGTCCTATCTGGCCTGTCTGTCCTATCCTCTGTGTGATGTCAGGGCTGGTCTATAACTCTATATAACTATCTGGCCTGTCTGTCCTGTCTGGCCTGTCTGTCCTTTCCTCTGTGTGACGTCAGGGCTGGTTTATAACTCTATATAACTATCTGGCCTGTCTGTCCTTTCCTCTGTGTGACGTTAGTGCTGGTCTATAACTCTATATAACTATCTGGCCTGTCTGTCCTATCTGGCCTGTCTGTCCTATCCTCTGTGTGATGTCAGGGCTGGTTTATAACTCTATATAACTATCTGGCCTGTCTGTCCTATCTGGCCTGTCTGTCCTGTCTGGCCTGTCTGTCCTTTCCTCTGTGTGACGTCAGGGATGGTTTATAACTCTATATAACTATCTGGCCTGTCTGTCATATCTGGCCTGTCTGTCCTATCCTCTGCGTGATGTCAGGGCTGGTTTATAACTCTATATAACTATCTGGCCTGTCTGTCCTATCTGGCCTGTCTGTCGTTTCCTCTGTGTGACGTCAGGGCTGGTTTATAACTCTATATAACTATCTGGCCTGTCTTTCCTATCTTGCCTGTCTGTCCTTTCCTCTGTGTGACGTCAGGGCTGGTTTATAACTCTATATAACTATCTGGCCTGTCTGTCCTATCTGGCCTGTCTGTCCTATCCTCTGTGTGATGTCAGGGCTGGTCTATAACTCTATATAACTATCTGGCCTGTCTGTCCTGTCTGGCCTGTCTGTCCTTTCCTCTGTGTGACGTCAGGGCTGGTTTATAACTCTATATAACTATCTGGCCTGTCTGTCCTATCTGGCCTGTCTGTCCTATCCTCTGTGTGATGTCAGGGCTGGTTTATAACTCTATATAACTATCTGGCCTGTCTGTCCTATCTGGCCTGTCTGTCCTGTCTGGCCTGTCTGTCCTTTCCTCTGTGTGACGTCAGGGATGGTTTATAACTCTATATAACTATCTGGCCTGTCTGTCATATCTGGCCTGTCTGTCCTATCCTCTGCGTGATGTCAGGGCTGGTTTATAACTCTATATAACTATCTGGCCTGTCTGTCCTATCTGGCCTGTCTGTCCTTTCCTCTGTGTGACGTCAGGGCTGGTTTATAACTCTATATAACTATCTGGCCTGTCTTTCCTATCTTGCCTGTCTGTCCTTTCCTCTGTTTGATGTCAGGGCTGGTTTATAACTCTTTATAACTATCTGGCCTGTCTGTCCTATCTGGCCTGTCTGTCCTGTCTGGCCTGTCTGTCCTTTCCTCTGTGTGACGTCAGGGATGGTTTATAACTCTATATAACTATCTGGCCTGTCTGTCATATCTGGCCTGTCTGTCCTATCCTCTGCGTGATGTCAGGGCTGGTTTATAACTCTATATAACTATCTGGCCTGTCTGTCCTATCTGGCCTGTCTGTCCTGTCTGGCCTGTCTGTCCCTTCCTCTGTGTGACGTCAGGGCAGGTCTATAACTCTATATAACTATCTGGCCTGTCTGTCCTTTCCTCTGTGTGACGTCAGGGCTGGTCTATAACTCTATATAACTATCTGGCCTGTCTGTCCTATCTGGCCTGTCTGTCCTATCCTCTGTGTGATGTCAGGGCTGGTTTATAACTCTATATAACTATCTGGCCTGTCTGTCCTATCTGGCCTGTCTGTCCTGTCTGGCCTGTCTGTCCTTTCCTCTGTGTGACGTCAGGGATGGTTTATAACTCTATATAACTATCTGGCCTATCTGTCATATCTGGCCTGTCTGTCCTATCCTCTGCGTGATGTCAGGGCTGGTTTCTAACTCTATATAACTATCTGGCCTGTCTGTCCTATCTGGCCTGTCTGTCCTTTCCTCTGTGTGACGTCAGGGCTGGTTTATAACTCTATATAACTATCTGGCCTGTCTGTCCTATCTGGCCTGTCTGTCCTATCCTCTGTGTGATGTCAGGGCTGGTCTATAACTCTATATAACTATCTGGCCTGTCTGTCCTGTCTGGCCTGTCTGTCCTTTCCTCTGTGTGACGTCAGGGCTGGTTTATAACTCTATATAACTATCTGGCCTGTCTGTCCTTTCCTCTGTGTGACGTTAGTGCTGGTCTATAACTCTATATAACTATCTGGCCTGTCTGTCCTATCCTCTGTGTGATGTCAGGGCTGGTTTATAACTCTATATAACTATCTGGCCTGTCTGTCCTATCTGGCCTGTCTGTCCTGTCTGGCCTGTCTGTCCTTTCCTCTGTGTGACGTCAGGGATGGTTTATAACTCTATATAACTATCTGGCCTGTCTGTCATATCTGGCCTGTCTGTCCTATCCTCTGCGTGATGTCAGGGCTGGTTTGTAACTCTATATAACTATCTGGCCTGTCTGTCCTATCTGGCCTGTCTGTCGTTTCCTCTGTGTGACGTCAGGGCTGGTTTATAACTCTATATAACTATCTGGCCTGTCTTTCCTATCTTGCCTGTCTGTCCTTTCCTCTGTGTGACGTCAGGGCTGGTTTATAACTCTATATAACTATCTGGCCTGTCTGTCCTATCTGGCCTGTCTGTCCTATCCTCTGTGTGATGTCAGGGCAGGTCTATAACTCTATATAACTATCTGGCCTGTCTGTCCTGTCTGGCCTGTCTGTCCTTTCCTCTGTGTGACGTCAGGGCTGGTTTATAACTCTATATAACTATCTGGCCTGTCTGTCCTATCTGGCCTGTCTGTCCTATCCTCTGTGTGATGTCAGGGCTGGTTTATAACTCTATATAACTATCTGGCCTGTCTGTCCTATCTGGCCTGTCTGTCCTGTCTGGCCTGTCTGTCCTTTCCTCTGTGTGACGTCAGGGATGGTTTATAACTCTATATAACTATCTGGCCTGTCTGTCATATCTGGCCTGTCTGTCCTATCCTCTGCGTGATGTCAGGGCTGGTTTATAACTCTATATAACTATCTGGCCTGTCTGTCCTATCTGGCCTGTCTGTCCTTTCCTCTGTGTGACGTCAGGGCTGGTTTATAACTCTATATAACTATCTGGCCTGTCTTTCCTATCTTGCCTGTCTGTCCTTTCCTCTGTTTGATGTCAGGGCTGGTCTATAACTCTATATAACTATCTGGCCTGTCTGTCCTATCTGGCCTGTCTGTCCTGTCTGGCCTGTCTGTCCTTTCCTCTGTGTGACGTCAGGGCAGGTCTATAACTCTATATAACTATCTGGCCTGTCTGTCCTTTCCTCTGTGTGACGTCAGGGCTGGTCTATAACTCTATATAACTATCTGGCCTGTCTGTCCTATCTGGCCTGTCTGTCCTATCCTCTGTGTGATGTCAGGGCTGGTTTATAACTCTATATAACTATCTGGCCTGTCTGTCCTATCTGGCCTGTCTGTCCTGTCTGGCCTGTCTGTCCTTTCCTCTGTGTGACGTCAGGGATGGTTTATAACTCTATATAACTATCTGGCCTGTCTGTCATATCTGGCATGTCTGTCCTATCCTCTGCGTGATGTCAGGGCTGGTTTATAACTCTATATAACTATCTGGCCTGTCTGTCCTATCTGGCCTGTCTGTCCTTTCCTCTGTGTGACGTCAGGGCTGGTTTATAACTCTATATAACTATCTGGCCTGTCTGTCCTATCTGGCCTGTCTGTCCTATCCTCTGTGTGATGTCAGGGCTGGTCTATAACTCTATATAACTATCTGGCCTGTCTGTCCTGTCTGGCCTGTCTGTCCTTTCCTCTGTGTGACGTCAGGGCTGGTTTATAACTCTATATAACTATCTGGCCTGTCTGTCCTTTCCTCTGTGTGACGTTAGTGCTGGTCTATAACTCTATATAACTATCTGGCCTGTCTGTCCTATCCTCTGTGTGATGTCAGGGCTGGTCTATAACTCTATATAACTATCTGGCCTGTCTGTCCTATCTGGCCTGTCTGTCCTGTCTGGCCTGTCTGTCCTTTCCTCTGTGTGACGTCAGGGATGGTTTATAACTCTATATAACTATCTGGCCTGTCTGTCCTATCTGGCCTGTCTGTCCTTTCCTCTGTGTGATGTCAGGGCTGGTCTATAACTCTATATAACTATCTGGCCTGTCTGTCTTGTCTGGCCTGTCTGTCCTGTCTTGCCTGTCTGTCCTTTCCTCTGTGTGACGTCAGGGCTGGTCTATAACTCTATATAACTATCTGGCCTGTCTGTCCTATCTGGCCTGTCTGTCCTTTCCTCTGTGTGACGTCAGGGCTGGTTTATAACTCTATATAACTATCTGGCCTGTCTGTCCTGTCTGGCCTGTCTGTCCTGTCAGGCCTGTCTGTCCTTTCCTCTGTGTGATGTCAGGGCTGGTCTATAACTCTATATAACTATCTGGCCTGTCTGTCCTATCTGGCCTGTCTGTCCTGTCTGGCCTGTATGTCCTTTCCTCTGTGTGACGTCAGGGCTGGTCTATAGCTCTACATAACTATCTGGCCTGTCTGTCTTTTCTTCTGTGTGACGTCATGGCTGGTTTATAACTCTATATAACTATCTGGCCTGTCTGTCCTATCTGGCCTGTCTGTCCTATCCTCTGTGTGATGTCAGGGCTGGTCTATAACTCTATATAACTATCTGGCCTGTCTGTCCTGTCTGGCCTGTCTGTCCTTTCCTCTGTGTGACGTCAGGGCTGGTTTATAACTCTATATAACTATCTGGCCTGTCTGTCCTTTCCTCTGTGTGACGTTAGTGCTGGTCTTTAACTCTATATAACTATCTGGCCTGTCTGTCCTATCTGGCCTGTCTGTCCTATCCTCTGTGTGATGTCAGGGCTGGTTTATAACTCTATATAACTATCTGGCCTGTCTGTCCTATCTGGCCTGTCTGTCCTGTCTGGCCTGTCTGTCCTTTCCTCTGTGTGACGTCAGGGATGGTTTATAACTCTATATAACTATCTGGCCTGTCTGTCATATCTGGCCTGTCTGTCCTATCCTCTGCGTGATGTCAGGGCTGGTTTATAACTCTATATAACTATCTGGCCTGTCTGTCCTATCTGGCCTGTCTGTCGTTTCCTCTGTGTGACGTCAGGGCTGGTTTATAACTCTATATAACTATCTGGCCTGTCTTTCCTATCTTGCCTGTCTGTCCTTTCCTCTGTTTGATGTCAGGGCTGGTCTATAACTCTATATAACTATCTGGCCTGTCTGTCCTATCTGGCCTGTCTGTCCTGTCTGGCCTGTCTGTCCTTTCCTCTGTGTGACGTCAGGGCAGGTCTATAACTCTATATAACTATCTGGCCTGCCTGTCCTTTCCTCTGTGTGACGTCAGGGCTGGTCTATAACTCTATATAACTATCTGGCCTGTCTGTCCTATCTGGCCTGTCTGTCCTATCCTCTCTGTGATGTCAGGGCTGGTTTATAACTCTATATAACTATCTGGCCTGTCTGTCCTATCTGGCCTGTCTGTCCTTTCCTCTGTGTGATGTCAGGGCTGGTCTATAACTCTATATAACTATCTGGCCTGTCTGTCCTATCTGGCCTGTCTGTCCTTTCCTCTGTGTGACGTCAGGGCAGGTCTATAACTCTATATAACTATCTGGCCTGTCTGTCTTTTCTTCTGTGTGACGTCATGGCTGGTTTATAACTCTATATAACTATCTGGCCTGTCTGTCCTATCTGGCCTGTCTGTCCTATCCTCTGTGTGATGTCAGGGCTGGTCTATAACTCTATATAACTATCTGGCCTGTCTGTCCTATCTGGCCTGTCTGTCCTATCCTCTGTGTGATGTCAGGGCTGGTTTATAACTCTATATAACTATCTGGCCTGTCTGTCCTATCTGGCCTGTCTGTCCTTTCCTCTGTGTGACGTCAGGGCTGGTTTATAACTCTATATAACTATCTGGCCTGTCTGTCCTATCTGGCCTGTCTGTCCTATCCTCTGTGTGATGTCAGGGCTGGTCTATAACTCTATATAACTATCTGGCCTGTCTGTCCTGTCTGGCCTGTCTGTCCTTTCCTCTGTGTGACGTCAGGGCTGGTTTATAACTCTATATAACTATCTGGCCTGTCTGTCCTATCTGGCCTGTCTGTCCTATCCTCTGTGTGATGTCAGGGCTGGTTTATAACTCTATATAACTATCTGGCCTGTCTGTCCTATCTGGCCTGTCTGTCCTGTCTGGCCTGTCTGTCCTTTCCTCTGTGTGACGTCAGGGATGGTTTATAACTCTATATAACTATCTGGCCTGTCTGTCATATCTGGCCTGTCTGTCCTATCCTCTGCGTGATGTCAGGGCTGGTTTATAACTCTATATAACTATCTGGCCTGTCTGTCCTATCTGGCCTGTCTGTCCTTTCCTCTGTGTGACGTCAGGGCTGGTTTATAACTCTATATAACTATCTGGCCTGTCTTTCCTATCTTGCCTGTCTGTCCTATCCTCTCTGTGATGTCAGGGCTGGTTTATAACTCTATATAACTATCTGGCCTGTCTGTCCTATCTGGCCTGTCTGTCCTTTCCTCTGTGTGATGTCAGGGCTGGTCTATAACTCTATATAACTATCTGGCCTGTCTGTCCTATCTGGCCTGTCTGTCCTTTCCTCTGTGTGACGTCAGGGCAGGTCTATAACTCTATATAACTATCTGGCCTGTCTGTCTTTTCTTCTGTGTGACGTCATGGCTGGTTTATAACTCTATATAACTATCTGGCCTGTCTGTCCTATCTGGCCTGTCTGTCCTATCCTCTGTGTGATGTCAGGGCTGGTCTATAACTCTATATAACTATCTGGCCTGTCTGTCCTATCTGGCCTGTCTGTCCTATCCTCTGTGTGATGTCAGGGCTGGTTTATAACTCTATATAACTATCTGGCCTGTCTGTCCTATCTGGCCTGTCTGTCCTTTCCTCTGTGTGACGTCAGGGCTGGTTTATAACTCTATATAACTATCTGGCCTGTCTGTCCTATCTGGCCTGTCTGTCCTATCCTCTGTGTGATGTCAGGGCTGGTCTATAACTCTATATAACTATCTGGCCTGTCTGTCCTGTCTGGCCTGTCTGTCCTTTCCTCTGTGTGACGTCAGGGCTGGTTTATAACTCTATATAACTATCTGGCCTGTCTGTCCTATCTGGCCTGTCTGTCCTATCCTCTGTGTGATGTCAGGGCTGGTTTATAACTCTATATAACTATCTGGCCTGTCTGTCCTATCTGGCCTGTCTGTCCTGTCTGGCCTGTCTGTCCTTTCCTCTGTGTGACGTCAGGGATGGTTTATAACTCTATATAACTATCTGGCCTGTCTGTCATATCTGGCCTGTCTGTCCTATCCTCTGCGTGATGTCAGGGCTGGTTTATAACTCTATATAACTATCTGGCCTGTCTGTCCTATCTGGCCTGTCTGTCCTTTCCTCTGTGTGACGTCAGGGCTGGTTTATAACTCTATATAACTATCTGGCCTGTCTTTCCTATCTTGCCTGTCTGTCCTTTCCTCTGTTTGATGTCAGGGCTGGTCTATAACTCTATATAACTATCTGGCCTGTCTGTCCTATCTGGCCTGTCTGTCCTGTCTGGCCTGTCTGTCCTTTCCTCTGTGTTACGTCAGGGCTGGTCTATAACTCTATATAACTATCTGTCCTGTCTGTCCTATCTGGCCTGTCTGTCCTATCCTCTGTGTGATGCCAGGGCTGGTTTATAACTCTATATAACTATCTGGCCTGTCTGTCCTATCTGGCCTGTCTGTCCTGTCTGGCCTGTCTGTCCTTTCCTCTGTGTGACGTCAGGGATGGTTTATAACTCTATATAACTATCTGGCCTGTCTGTCATATCTGGCCTGTCTGTCCTATCCTCTGCGTGATGTCAGGGCTGGTTTATAACTCTATATAACTATCTGGCCTGTCTGTCCTATCTGGCCTGTCTGTCCTTTCCTCTGTGTGACGTCAGGGCTGGTTTATAACTCTATATAACTATCTGGCCTGTCTGTCCTATCTGGCCTGTCTGTCCTATCCTCTGTGTGATGTCAGGGCTGGTCTATAACTCTATATAACTATCTGGCCTGTCTGTCCTGTCTGGCCTGTCTGTCCTTTCCTCTGTGTGACGTCAGGGCTGGTTTATAACTCTATATAACTATCTGGCCTGTCTGTCCTTTCCTCTGTGTGACGTTAGTGCTGGTCTATAACTCTATATAACTATCTGGCCTGTCTGTCCTATCTGGCCTGTCTGTCCTATCCTCTGTGTGATGTCAGGGCTGGTTTATAACTCTATATAACTATCTGGCCTGTCTGTCCTATCTGGCCTGTCTGTCCTGTCTGGCCTGTCTGTCCTTTCCTCTGTGTGACGTCAGGGATGGTTTATAACTCTATATAACTATCTGGCCTGTCTGTCCTATCTGGCCTGTCTGTCCTTTCCTCTGTGTGACGTCAGGGCTGGTTTATAACTCTATATAACTATCTGGCCTGTCTGTCCTATCTGGCCTGTCTGTCCTATCCTCTGTGTGATGTCAGGGCTGGTCTATAACTCTATATAACTATCTGGCCTGTCTGTCCTGTCTGGCCTGTCTGTCCTTTCCTCTGTGTGACGTCAGGGCTGGTTTATAATTCTATATAACTATCTGGCCTGTCTGTCCTTTCCTCTGTGTGACGTTAGTGCTGGTCTATAACTCTATATAACTATCTGGCCTGTCTGTCCTATCTGGCCTGTCTGTCCTATCCTCTGCGTGATGTCAGGGCTGGTTTATAACTCTATATAACTATCTGGCCTGTCTGTCCTATCTGGCCTGTCTGTCCTGTCTGGCCTGTCTGTCCTTTCCTCTGTGTGACGTCAGGGATGGTTTATAACTCTATATAACTATCTGGCCTGTCTTTCCTATCTTGCCTGTCTGTCCTTTCCTCTGTTTGATGTCAGGGCTGGTCTATAACTCTATATAACTATCTGGCCTGTCTGTCCTATCTGGCCTGTCTGTCCTATCCTCTGTGTGATGTCAGGGCTGGTCTATAACTCTATATAACTATCTGGCCTGTCTGTCCTTTCCTCTGTGTGACGTCAGGGCTGGTTTATAACTCTATATAACTATCTGGCCTGTCTGTCCTATCTGGCCTGTCTGTCCTTTCCTCTGTGTGACATCAGGGCAGGTCTATAACTCTATATAACTATCTGGCATGTCTGTCCTATCTGGCCTGTCTGTCCTTTCCTCTGTGTGACGTCAGGGCTGGTCTATAACTCTATATAACTATCTGGCCTGTCTGTCCTATCTGGCCTGTCTGTCCTTTCCTCTGTGTGACGTCAGGGCTGGTCTATAACTCTATATAACTATCTGGCCTGTCTGTCCTGTCTGGCCTGTTTGTCCTGTCTTGCCTGTCTGTCCTTTCCTCTGTGTGACGTCAGGGCTGGTTTATAACTCTATATAACTATCTGGCCTGTGTGTCCTATCTGGCCTGTCTGTCCTTTCCTCTGTGTGACGTCAGGGCTGGTCTATAACTCTATATAACTATCTGGCATATCTGTCCTATCTGGCCTGTCTGTCCTTTCCTCTGTGTGACGTCAGGGCTGGTCTATAACTCTATATAACTATCTGGCCTGTCTGTCCTGTCTGGCCTGTCTGTCCTGTCTTGCCTGTCTTTCCTTTCCTCTGTGTGACGTCAGGGCAGGTCTATAACTCTATATAACTATCTGGCATATCTGTCCTATCTGGCCTGTCTGTCCTTTCCTCTGTGTGACGCCAGGGCTGGTTTATAACTCTATATAACTATCTGGCCTGTCTGTCCTTTCCTCTGTGTGACGTCAGGGCAGGTCTATAACTCTATATAACTATCTGGCCTGTCTGTCCTATCTGGCCTGTCTGTCCTTTCCTCTGTGTGACGTCAGGGCTGGTCTATAACTCTATATAACTATCTGGCCTGTCTGTCCTGTCTGGCCTGTCTGTCCTGTCTTGCCTGTCTGTCCTTTTCTCTGTGTGACGTCAGGGCTGGTCTATAACTCTATATAACTATCTAGCCTGTCTGTCCTATCTGGCCTGTCTGTCCTTTCCTCTGTGTGACGTCAGGGCTGGTTTATAACTCTATATAACTATCTGGCCTGTCTGTCCTGTCTGGCCTGTCTGTCCTGTCAGGCCTGTCTGTCCTTTCCTCTGTGTGATGTCAGGGCTGGTCTATAACTCTATATAACTATCTGGCCTGTCTGTCCTATCTGGCCTGTCTGTCCTGTCTGGCCTGTCGGTCCTTTCCTCTGCGTGACGTCAGGGCAGGTCTATAACTTTATATAACTATCTGGCCTGTCTGTCCTATCTGGCCTGTCTGTCCTTTCCTCTGTGTGACGTCAGGGCTGGTTTATAACTCTATATAACTATTTGGCCTGTCTGTCCTATCTGGCCTGTCTGTCCTTACCTCTGTGTGAAGTTAGGGCTGGTTTATAACTCTATATAACTATCTGGCCTGTCTGTCCTGTCTGGCCTGTCTGTCCTGTCTGGCCTGTCTGTCCTTTCCTCTGTGTGATATCAGGGCTGGTTTATAACTCTATATAACTATCTGGCCTGTCTGTTCTTTCCTCTGTGTGATATCACGGCTGGTTTATAAATCTATATAACTATCTGGCCTGTCTGTCCTGTCTGGCCTGTCTGTCCTATCCTCTGTGTGATGTCAGGGCTGGTTTATAACTCTATATAACTATCTGGCCTGTCTGTCCTGTCTGGCCTGTCTGTCCTTTCCTCTGTGTGACGTCAGGGCTGGTTTATAACTCTATATAACTATCTGGCCTGTCTGTCCTTTCTGGCCTGTCTGTCCTTTCCTCTGTGTGAAGTCAGTGCAGGTTTATAACTCTATATAACTCTCTGGCCTGTCAGTACTTTCCTCTGTGTGACGTCAGGGCTGGTTTATAACTCTATATAACCATCTGGCCTGTCCTTCCTATCAGGCCTGTCTGTTCTTTCCTCTGTGTGATGTCAGGGCTGGTTTATAACTCTATATAACTATCTGGCCTGTCTGTCCTTTCCTCTGTGTGATGTCAGGGCTGGTTTATAACTCTATATAACTATCTGGCCTGTCTGTTCTTTCCTCTGTGTTATATCAGGTCTGGTTTATAACTCTATATAACTATCTGGCCTGTCTGTCCTGTCTGGCCTGCCTGTCCTATCCTCTGTGTGATGTCAGGGCTGGTTTATAACTCTATATAACTATCTGGCCTGTCTGTCCTGTCTGGCCTGTCTGTCCTTTCCTCTGTGTGACGTCAGGGCTGGTTTATAACTCTATGTAACTATCTGACCTGTCTGTCCTTTCCTCTGTGTGACGTTAGTGCTGGTCTATAACTCTATATAACTATCTGGCCTGTCTGTCCTATCTGGCCTGTCTGTCCTATCCTCTGTGTGATGTCAGGGCTGGTTTATAACTCTATATAACTATCTGGCCTGTCTGTCATATCTGGCCTGTCTGTCCTATCCTCTGCGTGATGTCAGGGCTGGTTTATAACTCTATATAACTATCTGGCCTGTCTGTCCTATCTGGCCTGTCTGTCCTTTCCTCTGTGTGACGTCAGGGCTGGTTTATAACTCTATATAACTATCTGGCCTGTCTTTCCTATCTTGCCTGTCTGTCCTTTCCTCTGTTTGATGTCAGGGCTGGTCTATAACTCTATATAACTATCTGGCCTGTCTGTCCTATCTGGCCTGTCTGTCCTGTCTGGCCTGTCTGTCCTTTCCTCTGTGTGACGTCAGGGCTGGTTTATAACTCTATATAACTATCTGGCCTGTGTGTCCTATCTGGCCTGTCTGTCCTTTCCTCTGTGTGACGTCAGGGCTGGTCTATAACTCTATATAACTATCTGGCATATCTGTCCTATCTGGCCTGTCTGTCCTTTCCTCTGTGTGATGTCAGGGCTGGTCTATAACTCTATATAACTATCTGGCCTGTCTGTCCTGTCTGGCCTGTCTGTCCTGTCTTGCCTGTCTGTCCTTTCCTCTGTGTGACGTCAGGGCAGGTCTATAACTCTATATAACTATCTGGCATATCTGTCCTATCTGGCCTGTCTGTCCTTTCCTCTGTGTGACGTCAGGGCTGGTTTATAACTCTATATAACTATCTGGCCTGTCTGTCCTTTCCTCTGTGTGACGTCAGGGCAGGTCTATAACTCTATATAACTATCTGGCCTGTCTGTCCTATCTGGCCTGTCTGTCCTTTCCTCTGTGTGACGTCAGGGCTGGTCTATAACTCTATATAACTATCTGGCCTGTCTGTCCTGTCTGGCCTGTCTGTCCTGTCTTGCCTGTCTGTCCTTTCCTCTGTGTGACGTCAGGGCTGGTCTATAACTCTATATAACTATCTGGCCTGTCTGTCCTATCTGGCCTGTCTGTCCTTTCCTCTGTGTGACGTCAGGGCTGGTTTATAACTCTATATAACTATCTGGCCTGTCTGTCCTGTCTGGCCTGTCTGTCCTGTAAGGCCTGTCTGTCCTTTCCTCTGTGTGATGTCAGGGCTGGTCTATAACTCTATATAACTATCTGGCCTGTCTGTCCTATCTGGCCTGTCTGTCCTGTCTGGCCTGTCGGTCCTTTCCTCTGCGTGACGTCAGGGCAGGTCTATAACTTTACATAACTATCTGGCCTGTCTGTCCTATCTGGCCTGTCTGTCCTTTCCTCTGTGTGACGTCAGGGCTGGTTTATAACTCTATATAACTATTTGGCCTGTCTGTCCTATCTGGCCTGTCTGTCCTTTCCTCTGTGTGACGTTAGGGCTGGTTTATAACTCTATATAACTATCTGGCCTGTCTGTCCTGTCTGGCCTGTCTGTCCTGTCTGGCCTGTCTGTCCTTTCCTCTGTGTGATGTCAGGGCTGGTTTATAACTCTATATAACTATCTGGCCTGTCCGTCCTATCTGGCCTGTCTGTCCTGTCTGGCCTGTCTGTCCTTTCCTCTGTGTGACGTCAGGGCTAGTCTATAACTCTATATAACTATCTGGCCTGTCTGTCCTATCTGGCCTGTCTGTCCTTTCCTCTGTGTGACGTCAGGGCTGGTTTATAACTCTATATAACTATCTGGCCTGTCTGTCCTGTCTGGCCTGTCTGTCCTGTCAGGCCTGTCTGTCCTTTCCTCTGTGTGATGTCAGGGCTGGTCTATAACTCTATATAACTATCTGGCCTGTCTGTCCTATCTGGCCTGTCTGTCCTGTCTGGCCTGTCGGTCCTTTCCTCTGCGTGACGTCAGGGCAGGTCTATAACTTTATATAACTATCTGGCCTGTCTGTCCTATCTGGCCTGTCTGTCCTTTCCTCTGTGTGACGTCAGGGCTGGTTTATAACTCTATATAACTATTTGGCCTGTCTGTCCTATCTGGCCTGTCTGTCCTTACCTCTGTGTGACGTTAGGGCTGGTTTATAACTCTATATAACTATCTGGCCTGTCTGTCCTGTCTGGCCTGTCTGTCCTGTCTGGCCTGTCTGTCCTTTCCTCTGTGTGATATCAGGGCTGGTTTATAACTCTATATAACTATCTGGCCTGTCTTTTCTTTCCTCTGTGTGATATCACGGCTGGTTTATAACTCTATATAACTATCTGGCCTGTCTGTCCTGTCTGGCCTGTCTGTCCTATCCTCTGTGTGATGTCAGGGCTGGTTTATAACTCTATATAACTATCTGGCCTGTCTGTCCTGTCTGGCCTGTCTGTCCTTTCCTCTGTGTGACGTCAGGGCTGGTTTATAACTCTATATAACTATCTGGCCTGTCTGTCCTTTCTGGCCTGTCTGTCCTTTCCTCTGTGTGAAGTCAGTGCAGGTTTATAACTCTATATAACTCTCTGGCCTGTCAGTACTTTCCTCTGTGTGACGTCAGGGCTGGTTTATAACTCTATATAACCATCTGGCCTGTCCTTCCTATCTGGCCTGTCTGTTCTTTCCTCTGTGTGATGTCAGGGCTGGTTTATAACTCTATATAACTCTCTGGCCTGTCAGTACTTTCCTCTGTGTGACGTCAGGGCTGGTTTATAACTCTATATAACTATCTGGCCTCTCTGTCCTGTCTGGCCTGCCTGTCCTATCCTCTGTGTGATGTCAGGGCTGGTTTATAACTCTATATAACTATCTGGCCTGTCTGTCCTGTCTGGCCTGTCTGTCCTTTCCTCTGTGTGACGTCAGGGCTGGTTTATAACTCTATATAACTATCTGGCCTGTCTGTCCTTTCCTCTGTGTGACGTTAGTGCTGGTCTATAACTCTATATAACTATCTGGCCTGTCTGTCCTGTCTGGCCTGCCTGTCCTATCCTCTGTGTGATGTCAGGGCTGGTTTATAACTCTATATAACTATCTGGCCTGTCTGTCCTATCTGGCCTGTCTGTCCTATCCTCTGTGTGATGTCAGGGCTGGTTTATAACTCTATATAACTATCTGGCCTGTCTGTCCTATCTGGCCTGTCTGTCCTGTCTGGCCTGTCTGTCCTTTCCTCTGTGTGACGTCAGGGATGGTTTATAACTCTATATAACTATCTGGCCTGTCTGTCATATCTGGCCTGTCTGTCCTATCCTCTGCGTGATGTCAGGGCTGGTTTATAACTCTATATAACTATCTGGCCTGTCTGTCCTATCTGGCCTGTCTGTCCTTTCCTCTGTGTGACGTCAGGGCTGGTTTATAACTCTATATAACTATCTGGCCTGTCTTTCCTATCTTGCCTGTCTGTCCTTTCCTCTGTTTGATGTCAGGGCTGGTCTATAACTCTATATAACTATCTGGCCTGTCTGTCCTATCTGGCCTGTCTGTCCTGTCTGGCCTGTCTGTCCATTTCCTCTGTGTGACGTCAGGGCTGGTTTATAACTCTATATAACTATCTGGCCTGTGTGTCCTATCTGGCCTGTCTGTCCTTTCCTCTGTGTGACGTCAGGGCTGGTCTATAACTCTATATAACTATCTGGCATATCTGTCCTATCTGGCCTGTCTGTCCTTTCCTCTGTGTGACGTCAGGGCTGGTCTATAACTTTATATAACTATCTGGCCTGTCTGTCCTGTCTGGCCTGTCTGTCCTGTCTTGCCTGTCTGTCCTTTCCTCTGTGTGACGTCAGGGCAGGTCTATAACTCTATATAACTATCTGGCATATCTGTCCTATCTGGCCTGTCTGTCCTTTCCTCTGTGTGACGTCAGGGCTGGTTTATAACTCTATAAAACTATCTGGCCTGTCTGTCCTTTCCTCTGTGTGACGTCAGGGCAGGTCTATAACTCTATATAACTATCTGGCCTGTCTGACCTATCTGGCCTGTCTGTCCTTTCCTCTGTGTGACGTCAGGGCTGGTCTATAACTCTATATAACTATCTGGCCTGTCTGTCCTGTCTGGCCTGTCTGTCCTGTCTTGCCTGTCTGTCCTTTCCTCTGTGTGACGTCAGGGCTGGTCTATAACTCTATATAACTATCTGGCCTGTCTGTCCTGTCTGGCCTGTCTGTCCTGTCAGGCCTGTCTGTCCTTTCCTCTGTGTGACGTCAGGGCTGGTTTATAACTCTATATAACTATTTGGCCTGTCTGTCCTATCTGGCCTGTCTGTCCTTACCTCTGTGTGACGTTAGGGCTGGTTTATAACTCTATATAACTATCTGGCCTGTCTGTCCTGTCTGGCCTGTCTGTCCTGTCTGGCCTGTCTGGCCTTTCCTCTGTGTGATATCAGGGCTGGTTTATAACTCTATGTAACTATCTGGCCTGTCTGTTCTTTCCTCTGTGTGATATCACGGCTGGTTTATAACTCTATATAACTATCTGGCCTGTCTGTCCTGTCTGGCCTGTCTGTCCTATCCTCTGTGTGATGTCAGGGCTGGTTTATAACTCTATATAACTATCTGGCCTGCCTGTCCTTTCTGGCCTGTCTGTCCTTTCCTCTGTGTGAAGACAGTGCAGGTTTATAACTCTATATAACTCTCTGGCCTGTCAGTACTTTCCTCTGTGTGACGTCAGGGCTGGTTTATAACTCTATATAACCATCTGGCCTGTCCTTCCTATCTGGCCTGTCTGTCCTTTCCTCTGTGTGATGTCAGGGCTGGTTTATAACTCTATATAACTATCTGGCCTGTCCGTCCTATCTGGCCTGTCTGTCCTGTCTGGCCTGTCTGTCCTTTCCTCTGTGTGACGTCAGGGCTGGTCTATAACTCTATATAACTATCTGGCCTGTCTGTCCTATCTGGCCTGTCTGTCCTATCCTCTCTGTGATGTCAGGGCTGGTTTATAACTTTATATAACTATCTGGCCTGTCTGTCCTATCTGGCCTGTCTGTCCTTTCCTCTGTGTGACGTCAGGGCTGGTTTATAACTCTATATAAATATATGGCCTGTCTGTCCTATCTGGCCTGTCTGTCCTTTCCTCTGTGTGATGTCAGGGCTGGTCTATAACTCTATATAACTATCTGGCCTGTCTGTCCTATCTGGCCTGTCTGTCCTTTCCTCTGTGTGACGTCAGGGCAGGTCTATAACTCTATATAACTATCTGGCCTGTCTGTCCTGTCTGGCCTGTCTGTCCTTTCCTCTGTGTGACGTCAGGGCTGGTCTATAACTCTATATAACTATCTGGCCTGTCTGTCCTTTCCTCTGTGTGACGTCAGGGCTGGTTTATAACTCTATATAACTATCTGGCCTGTCTGTCCTATCTGGCCTGTCTGTCCTTTCCTCTGTGTGACGTCAGGGCTGGTTTATAACTCTATATAACTATCTGGCATGTCTGTCCTATCTGGCCTGTCTGTCCTTTCCTCTGTGTGACGTCAGGGCTGGTCTATAACTCTATATAACTATCTGGCCTGTCTGTCCTATCTGGCCTGTCTGTCCTTTCCTCTGTGTGACGTCAGGGCTGGTCTATAACTCTATATAACTATCTGGCCTGTCTGTCCTGTCTGGCCTGTCTGTCCTGTCTGGCCTGTCTGTCCTTTCCTCTGTGTGACGTCAGGGCTGGTTTATAACTCTATATAACTATATGGCCTGTCTGTCCTATCTGGCCTGTCTGTCCTTTCCTCTGTGTGATGTCAGGGCTGGTCTATAACTCTATATAACTATCTGGCCTGTCTGTCCTATCTGGCCTGTCTGTCCTTTCCTCTGTGTGACGTCAGGGCAGGTCTATAACTCTATATAACTATCTGGCCTGTCTGTCCTGTCTGGCCTGTCTGTCCTTTCCTCTGTGTGACGTCAGGGATGGTTTATAACTCTATATAACTATCTGGCCTGTCTGTCATATCTGGCCTGTCTGTCCTATCCTCTGCGTGATGTCAAGGCTGGTTTATAACTCTATATAACTATCTGGCCTGTCTGTCCTATCTGACCTGTCTGTCCTTTCCTCTGTGTGACGTCAGGGCTGGTTTATAACTCTATATAACTATCTGGCCTGTCTTTCCTATCTGGCCTGTCTGTCCTTTCCTCTGTGTGACGTCAGGGCTGGTTTATAACTCTATATAACTATCTGGCCTGTCTTTCCTATATTGCCTGTCTGTCCTTTCCTCTGTTTGACGTCAGGGCAGGTCTATAACTCTATATAACTATCTGGCCTGTCTGTCCTTTCCTCTGTGTGACGTCAGGGCTGGTCTATAACTCTATATAACTATCTGGCCTGTCTGTCCTATCTGGCCTGTCTGTCCTATCCTCTCTGTGATGTCAGGGCTGGTTTATAACTCTATATAACTATCTGGCCTGTCTGTCCTATCTGGCCTGTCTGTCCTTTCCTCTGTGTGACGTCAGGGCTGGTTTATAACTCTATATAACTATATGGCCTGTCTGTCCTATCTGGCCTGTCTGTCCTTTCCTCTGTGTGATGTCAGGGCTGGTCTATAACTCTATATAACTATCTGGCCTGTCTGTCCTATCTGGCCTGTCTGTCCTTTCCTCTGTGTGACGTCAGGGCAGGTCTATAACTCTATATAACTATCTGGCCTGTCTGTCCTGTCTGGCCTGTCTGTCCTTTCCTCTGTCTGACGTCAGGGCTGGTCTATAACTCTATATAACTATCTGGCCTGTCTGTCCTTTCCTCTGTGTGACGTCAGGGCTGGTTTATAACTCTATATAACTATCTGGCCTGTCTGTCCTATCTGGCCTGTCTGTCCTTTCCTCTGTGTGACGTCAGGGCTGGTTTATAACTCTATATAACTATATGGCCTGTCTGTCCTATCTGGCCTGTCTTTCCTTTCCTCTGTGTGATGTCAGGGCTGGTCTATAACTCTATATAACTATCTGGCCTGTCTGTCCTATCTGGCCTGTCTGTCCTTTCCTCTGTGTGACGTCAGGGCAGGTCTATAACTCTATATAACTATCTGGCCTGTCTGTCCTGTCTGGCCTGTCTGTCCTTTCCTCTGTGTGACGTCAGGGATGGTTTATAACTCTATATAACTATCTGGCCTGTCTGTCATATCTGGCCTGTCTGTCCTATCCTCTGCGTGATGTCAAGGCTGGTTTATAACTCTATATAACTATCTGGCCTGTCTGTCCTATCTGGCCTGTCTGTCCTTTCCTCTGTGTGACGTCAGGGCTGGTTTATAACTCTATATAACTATCTGGCCTGTCTTTCCTATCTTGCCTGTCTGTCCTTTCCTCTGTTTGACGTCAGGGCAGGTCTATAACTCTATATAACTATCTGGCCTGTCTGTCCTATCTGGCCTGTCTGTCCTTTCCTCTGTGTGACGTCAGGGCTGGTTTATAACTCTATATAACTATCTGGCCTGTCTTTCCTATATTGCCTGTCTGTCCTTTCCTCTGTTTGACGTCAGGGCAGGTCTATAACTCTATATAACTATCTGGCCTGTCTGTCCTTTCCTCTGTGTGACGTCAGGGCTGGTCTATAACTCTATATAACTATCTGGCCTGTCTGTCCTATCTGGCCTGTCTGTCCTATCCTCTCTGTGATGTCAGGGCTGGTTTATAACTCTATATAACTATCTGGCCTGTCTGTCCTATCTGGCCTGTCTGTCCTTTCCTCTGTGTGACGTCAGGGCTGGTTTATAACTCTATATAACTATATGGCCTGTCTGTCCTATCTGGCCTGTCTGTCCTTTCCTCTGTGTGATGTCAGGGCTGGTCTATAACTCTATATAACTATCTGGCCTGTCTGTCCTATCTGGCCTGTCTGTCCTTTCCTCTGTGTGACGTCAGGGCAGGTCTATAACTCTATATAACTATCTGGCCTGTCTGTCCTGTCTGGCCTGTCTGTCCTTTCCTCTGTCTGACGTCAGGGCTGGTCTATAACTCTATATAACTATCTGGCCTGTCTGTCCTTTCCTCTGTGTGACGTCAGGGCTGGTTTATAACTCTATATAACTATCTGGCCTGTGTGTCCTATCTGGCCTGTCTGTCCTTTCCTCTGTGTGACGTCAGGGCAGGTCTATAACTCTATATAACTATCTGGCCTGTCTGTCCTATCTGGCCTGTCTGTCCTTTCCTCTGTGTGACGTCAGGGCTGGTCTATAACTCTATATAACTATCTGGCCTGTCTGTCCTGTCTGGCCTGTCTGTCCTGTCTTGCCTGTCTGTCCTTTCCTCTGTGTGACGTCAGGGCTGGTCTATATAACTAGCTGGCCTGTCTGTCCGATCTGGGCTGTCTGTACTTTCCTCTGTGTGACGTCAGGGCTGGTTTATAACTCTATATAACTATCTGGCCTGTCTGTCCTGTCTGGCCTGTCTGTCCTGTCAGGCCTGTCTGTCCATTCCTCTGTGTGATGTCAGGGCTGGTCTATAACTCTATATAACTATCTGGCCTGTCTGTCCTATCTGGCCTGTCTGTCCTGTCTGGCCTGTCGGTCCTTTCCTCTGCGTGACGTCAGGGCAGGTCTATAACTTTCTATAACTATCTGGCCTGTCTGTCCTATCTGGCCTGTCTGTCCTTTCCTCTGTGTGACGTCAGGGCTGGTTTATAACTCTATATAACTATTTGGCCTGTCTGTCCTGTCTGGCCTGTCTGTCCTGTCAGGCCTGTCTGTCCATTCCTCTGTGTGATGTCAGGGCTGGTCTATAACTCTATATAACTATCTGGCCTGTCTGTCCTATCTGGCCTGTCTGTCCTGTCTGGCCTGTCGGTCCTTTCCTCTGCGTGACGTCAGGGCAGGTCTATAACTTTCTATAACTATCTGGCCTGTCTGTCCTATCTGGCCTGTCTGTCCTTTCCTCTGTGTGACGTCAGGGCTGGTTTATAACTCTATATAACTATTTGGCCTGTCTGTCCTATCTGGCCTGTCTGTCCTTACCTCTGTGTGACGTTAGGGCTGGTTTATAACTCTATATAACTATCTGGCCTGTCTGTCCTGTCTGGCCTGTCTGTCCTGTCTGGCCTGTCTGTCCTTTCCTCTGTGTGATATCAGGGCTGGTTTATAACTCTATATAACTATCTGGCCTGTCTGTTCTTTCCTCTGTGTGATATCACGGCTGGTTTATAACTCTATATAACTATCTGGCCTGTCTGTCCTGTCTGGCCTGTCTGTCCTATCCTCTGTGTGATGTCAGGGCTGGTTTATAACTCTATATAACTATCTGGCCTGTCTGTCCTGTCTGGACTGTCTGTCCTTTCCTCTGTGTGATGTCAGGGTTGGTTTATAAATCTATATAACTATCTGGCCTGTCTGTCCTGTCTGGCCTGTCAGTCCTTTCCTCTGTGTGACGTCAGGGCTGGTTTATAACTCTATATAACTATCTGGCCTGTCTGTCCTGTCTGGCCTGTCTGTCCTTTCCTCTGTGTGATGTCAGGGCTGGTCTATAACTCTATATAACTATCTGGCCTGTCTGTCCTATCTGGCCTGTCTGTCCTGTCTGGCCTGTCGGTCCTTTCCTCTGCGTGACGTCAGGGCAGGTCTATAACTTTATATAACTATCTGGCCTTTCTGTCCTATCTGGCCTGTCTGTCCTTTCCTCTGTGTGACGTCAGGGCTGTTTTATAACTCTATATAACTATTTGGCCTGTCTGTCCTATCTGGCCTGTCTGTCCTTACCTCTGTGTGACGTTAGGGCTGGTTTATAACTCTATATAACTATCTGGCCTGTCTGTCCTGTCTGGCCTGTCTGTCCTGTCTGGCCTGTCTGTCCTTTCCTCTGTGTGATATCAGGGCTGGTTTATAACTCTATATAACTATCTGGCCTGTCTGTCCTTTCCTCTGTGTGACGTCAGGGCTGGTTTATAACTCTATATAACTATCTGGCCTGTCTGTCCTTTCTGGCCTGTCTGTCCTTTCCTCTGTGTGAAGTCAGTGCAGGTTTATAACTCTATATAACTCTCTGGCCTGTCAGTACTTTCCTCTGTGTGAAGTCAGTGCAGGTTTATAACTCTATATAACTATCTGGCCTGTCTGTCCTATCTGGCCTGTCTGTCCTTTCCTCTGTGTGACGTCAGGGCCGGTTTATAACTCTATATAACTATCTGGCCTGTCTGTCCTATCTGGCCTGTCTGTCCTTTCCTCTGTGTGACGTCAGGTCAGGTCTATAACTCTATATAACTATCTGGCATGTCTGTCCTATCTGGCCTGTCTGTCCTTTCCTCTGTGTGACGTCAGGGCTGGTCTATAACTCTATATAACTATCTGGCCTGTCTGTCCTATCTGGCCTGTCTGTCCTTTCCTCTGTGTGACGTCAGGGCTGGTCTATAACTCTATATAACTATCTGGCCTGTCTGTCCTGTCTGGCCTGTCTGTCCTGTCTTGCCTGTCTGTCCTTTCCTCTGTGTGACGTCAGGGCTGGTTTATAACTCTATATAACTATCTGGCCTGTGTGTCCTATCTGGCCTGTCTGTCCTTTCCTCTGTGTGACGTCAGGGCAGGTCTATAACTCTATATAACTATCTGGCATATCTGTCCTATCTGGCCTGTCTGTACTTTCCTCTGTGGAACGTCAGGGCTGGTTTATAACTCTATATAACTATCTGGCCTGTCTGTCCTATCTGGCCTGTCTGTCCTTTCCTCTGTGTGACGTCAGGGCAGGTCTATAACTCTATATAACTATCTGGCCTGTCTGTCCTATCTGGCCTGTCTGTCCTTTCCTCTGTGTGACGTCAGGGCTGGTCTATAACTCTATATAACTATCTGTCCTGTCTGTCCTGTCTGGCCTGTCTGTCCTGTCTTGCCTGTCTGTCCTTTCCTCTGTGTGACGTCAGGGCTGGTCTATAACTCTATATAACTATCTGGCCTGTCTGTCCTATCTGGCCTGTCTGTCCTTTCCTCTGTGTGACGTCAGGGCTGGTTTATAACTCTATATAACTATCTGGCCTGTCTGTCCTGTCTGGCCTGTCTGTCCTGTCTGGCATGTCGGTCCTTTCCTCTGCGTGACGTCAGGGCTGGTTTATAACTCTATATAACCATCTGGCCTGTCCTTCCTATCTGGCCTGTCTGTTCTTTCCTCTTTGTGATGTCAGGGCTGGTTTATAACTCTATATAACTATCTGGCCTGTCTGTTCTTTCCTCTGTGTGATGTCAGGGCTGGTTTATAACTCTATACAACTATCTGGCCTGTCTGTCCTGTCTGGCCTGTCTGTCCTTTCCTCTGTGTGATGTCATGGTTGGTTTATAACTCTATATAACAATCTGGCCTGTCTGTCCTTTCCTCTGTGTGACGTTAGTGCTGGTCTATAACTCTATATAACTATCTGGCCTGTCTGTCCTATCTGGCCTGTCTGTCCTATCCTCTGTGTGATGTCAGGGCTGGTTTATAACTCTATATAACTATCTGGCCTGTCTGTCCTATCTGGCCTGTCTGTCCTGTCTGGCCTGTCTGTCCTTTCCTCTGTGTGACGTCAGGGATGGTTTATAACTCTATATAACTATCTGGCCTGTCTGTCATATCTGGCCTGTCTGTCCTATCCTCTGCGTGATGTCAGGGCTGGTTTATAACTCTATATAACTATCTGGCCTGTCTGTCCTATCTGGCCTGTCTGTCCTTTCCTCTGTGTGACGTCAGGGCTGGTCTATAACTCTATATAACTATCTGGCCTGTCTGTCCTATCTGGCCTGTCTGTCCTTTCCTCTGTGTGACGTCAGGGCTGGTCTATAACTCTATATAACTATCTGGCCTGTCTGTCCTGTCTGGCCTGTTTGTCCTGTCTTGCCTGTCTGTCCTTTCCTCTGTGTGACGTCAGGGCTGGTTTATAACTCTATATAACTATCTGGCCTGTGTGTCCTATCTGGCCTGTCTGTCCTTTCCTCTGTGTGACGTCAGGGCATGTCTATAACTCTGTATAACTATCTGGCATATCTGTCCTATCTGGCCTGTCTGTCCTTTCCTCTGTGTGACGTCAGGGCTGGTCTATAACTCTATATAACTATCTGGCCTGTCTGTCCTGTCTGGCCTTTCTGTCCTGTCTTGCCTGTCTGTCCTTTCCTCTGTGTGACGTCAGGGCTGGTTTATAACTCTATATAACTATCTGGCCTGTGTGTCCTATCTGGCCTGTCTGTCCTTTCCTCTGTGTGACGTCAGGGCAGGTCTATAACTCTAATAAACTATCTGGCATATCTGTCCTATCTGGCCTGTCTGTCCTTTCCTCTGTGTGACGTCAGGGCTGGTTTATAACTCTATATAACTATCTGGCCTGTCTGTCCTGTCTGGCCTGTCTGTCCTGTCAGGCCTGTCTGTCCTTTCCTCTGTGTGATGTCAGGGCTGGTCTATAACTCTATATAACTATCTGGCCTGTCTGTCCTGTCTGGCCTGTCTGTCCTTTCCTCTGTGTGATATCAGGGCTGGTTTATAACTCTATATAACTATCTGGCCTGTCTGTTCTTTCCTCTGTGTGATATCACGGCTGGTTTATAACTCTATATAACTATCTGGCCTGTCTGTCCTGTCTGGCCTGTCTGTCCTTTCCTCTGTGTTACGTCAGGGCTGGTTTATAACTCTATATAACTATCTGGCCTGTCTGTCCTTTCTGGCCTGTCTGTCCTTTCCTCTGTGTGAAGTCAGTGCAGGTGTATAACTCTATATAACTCTCTGGCCTGTCAGTACTTTCCTCTGTGTGACGTCAGGGCTGGTTTATAACTCTATATAACCATCTGGCCTGTCTGTCCTGTCTGGCCTGTCTGTCCTTTCCTCTGTGTGACGTCAGGGCTGGTTTATAACTCTATATAACTATCTGGCCTGTCTGTCCTTTCCTCTGTGTGACGTTAGTGCTGGTCTATAACTCTATACAACCATCTGGCCTGTCTGTCCTGTCTGGCCTGTCTGTCCTTTCCTCTGTGTGACGTCAGGGCTGGTTTATAACTCTATATAACTCTCTGGCCTGTCAGTACTTTCCTCTGTGTGACGTCAGGGCTGGTTTATAACTCTATATAACCATCTGGCCTGTCTGTCCTGTCTGGCCTGTCTGTCCTTTCCTCTGTGTGATGTCAGGGCTGGTTTATAACTCTATATAACTATCTGGCCTGTCTGTCCTATCTGGCCTGTCTGTCCTTTCCTCTGTGTGACGTCAGGGCTGGTTTATAACTCTATATAACTATATGGCCTGTCTGTCCTATCTGGCCTGTCTGTCCTTTCCTCTGTGTGATGTCAGGGCTGGTCTATAACTCTATATAACTATCTGGCCTGTCTGTCCTATCTGGCCTGTCTGTCCTGTCTGGCCTGTCTGTCCTTTCCTCTGTGTGACGTCAGGGATGGTTTATAACTCTATATAACTATCTGGCCTGTCTGTCATATCTGGCCTGTCTGTCCTATCCTCTGCGTGATGTCAAGGCTGGTTTATAACTCTATATAACTATCTGGCCTGTCTGTCCTATCTGGCCTGTCTGTCCTTTCCTCTGTGTGACGTCAGGGCTGGTTTATAACTCTATATAACTATCTGGCCTGTCTTGCCTATCTTGCCTGTCTGTCCTTTCCTCTGTTTGACGTCAGGGCAGGTCTATAACTCTATATAACTATCTGGCCTGTCTGTCCTATCTGGCCTGTCTGTCCTTTCCTCTGTGTGACGTCAGGGCTGGTTTATAACTCTATATAACTATCTGGCCTGTCTTTCCTATCTTGCCTGTCTGTCCTTTCCTCTGTTTGACGTCAGGGCAGGTCTATAACTCTATATAACTATCTGGCCTGTCTGTCCTTTCCTCTGTGTGACGTCAGGGCTGGTCTATAACTCTATATAACTATCTGGCCTGTCTGTCCTATCTGGCCTGTCTGTCCTTTCCTCTGTGTGACGTCAGGGCTGGTTTATAACTCTATATAACTATCTGGCCTGTCTTTCCTATCTTGCCTGTCTGTCCTTTCCTCTGTTTGACGTCAGGGCAGGTCTATAACTCTATATAACTATCTGGCCTGTCTGTCCTTTCCTCTGTCTGACGTCAGGGCTGGTCTATAACTCTATATAACTATCTGGCCTGTCTGTCCTTTCCTCTGTGTGACGTCAGGGCTGGTTTATAACTCTATATAACTATCTGGCCTGTCTGTCCTATCTGGCCTGTCTGTCCTTTCCTCTGTGTGACGTCAGGGCTGGTTTATAACTCTATATAACTATCTGGCCTGTCTGTCCTATCTGGCCTGTCTGTCCTTTCCTCTGTGTGACATCAGGGCAGGTCTATAACTCTATATAACTATCTGGCATGTTTGTCCTATCTGGCCTGTCTGTCCTTTACTCTGTGTGACGTCAGGGCTGGTCTATAACTCTATATAACTATCTGGCTTGTCTGTCCTATCTGGCCTGTCTGTCCTTTCCTCTGTGTGACGTCAGGGCTGGTCTATAACTCTATATAACTATCTGGCCTGTCTGTCCTGTCTGGCCTGTCTGTCCTGTCTTGCCTGTCTGTCCTTTCCTCTGTGTGACGTCAGGGCTGGTTTATAACTCTATATAACTATCTGGCCTGTGTGTCCTATCTGGCCTGTCTGTCCTTTCCTCTGTGTGACGTCAGGGCAGGTCTATAACTCTATATAACTATCTGGCCTGTCTGTCCTATCTGGCCTGTCTGTCCTTTCCTCTGTGTGACGTCAGGGCTGGTCTATAACTCTATATAACTATCTGGCCTGTCTGTCCTGTCTGGCCTGTCTGTCCTGTCTTGCCTGTCTGTCCTTTCCTCTGTGTGACGTCAGGGCTGGTCTATATAACTAGCTGGCCTGTCTGTCCGATCTGGGCTGTCTGTACTTTCCTCTGTGTGACGTCAGGGCTGGTTTTTAACTCTATATAACTATCTGGCCTGTCTGTCCTGTCTGGCCTGTCTGTCCTGTCAGGCCTGTCTGTCTTTTCCTCTGTGTGATGTCAGGGCTGGTCTATAACTCTATATAACTATCTGGCCTGTCTGTCCTATCTGGCCTGTCTGTCCTGTCTGGCCTGTCGGTCCTTTCCTCTGCGTGACGTCAGGGCAGGTCTATAACTTTATATAACTATCTGGCCTGTCTGTCCTATCTGGCCTGTCTGTCCTTTCCTCTGTGTGACGTCAGGGCTGGTTTATAACTCTATATAACTATTTGGCCTGTCTGTCCTATCTGGCCTGTCTGTCCTTACCTCTGTGTGACGTTAGGGCTGGTTTATAACTCTATATAACTATCTGGCCTGTCTGTCCTGTCTGGCCTGTCTGTCCTGTCTGGCCTGTCTGTCCTTTCCTCTGTGTGATATCAGGGCTGGTTTATAACTCTATATAACTATCTGGCCTGTCTGTTCTTTCCTCTGTGTGATATCACGGCTGGTTTATAACTCTATATAACTATCTGGCCTGTCTGTCCTGTCTGGCATGTCTGTCCTATCCTCTGTGTGATGTCAGGGCTGGTTTATAACTCTATATAACTATCTGGCCTGTCTGTCCTGTCTGGACTGTCTGTCCTTTCCTCTGTGTGATGTCAGGGTTGGTTTATAACTCTATATAACTATCTGGCCTGTCTGTCCTGTCTGGCCTGTCAGTCCTTTCCTCTGTGTGACGTCAGGGCTGGTTTATAACTCTATATAACTATCTGGCCTGTCTGTCCTGTCTGGCCTGTCTATCCTATCCTCTGTGTGATGTCAGGGCTGGTTTATAACTCTATATAACTATCTGGCCTGTCTGTCCTGTCTGGCCTGTCTGTCCTTTCCTCTGTGTGATGTCAGGGCTGGTCTATAACTCTGTATAACTATCTGGCCTGTCTGTCCTATCTGGCCTGTCTGTCCTGTCTGGCCTGTCGGTCCTTTCCTCTGCGTGACGTCAGGGCAGGTCTATAACTTTATATAACTATCTGGCCTGTCTGTCCTATCTGGCCTGTCTGTCCTTTCCTCTGTGTGACGTCAGGGCTGGTTTATAACTCTATATAACTATTTGGCCTGTCTGTCCTATCTGGCCTGTCTGTCCTTACCTCTGTGTGACGTTAGGGCTGGTTTATAACTCTATATAACTATCTGGCCTGTCTGTCCTGTCTGGCCTGTCTGTCCTGTCTGGCCTGTCTGTCCTTTCCTCTGTGTGATATCAGGGCTGGTTTATAACTCTATATAACTATCTGGCCTGTCTGTTCTTTCCTCTGTGTGATATCACGGTTGGTTTATAACTCTATATAACTATCTGGCCTGTCTGTCCTGTCTGGCCTGTCTGTCCTATCCTCTGTGTGATGTCAGGGCTGGTTTATAACTCTATATAACTATCTGGCCTGTCTGTCCTGTCTGGACTGTCTGTCCTTTCCTCTGTGTGATGTCAGGGTTGGTTTATAACTCTATATAACTATATGGCCTGTCTGTCCTGTCTGGCCTGTCAGTCCTTTCCTCTGTGTGACGTCAGGGCTGGTTTATAACTCTATATAACTATCTGGCCTGTCTGTCCTGTCTGGCCTGTCTTTCCTATCCTCTGTGTGATGTCAGGGCTGGTTTATAACTCCATATAACTATCTGGCCTGTCTGTCCTGTCTGGCCTGTCTGTCCTTTCCTCTGTGTGATGTCAGGGCTGGTCTATAACTCTATATAACTATCTGGCCTGTCTGTCCTATCTGGCCTGTCTGTCCTGTCTGGCCTGTCGGTCCTTTCCTCTGCGTGACGTCAGGGCAGGTCTATAACTTTATATAACTATCTGGCCTTTCTGTCCTATCTGGCCTGTCTGTCCTTTCCTCTGTGTGACGTCAGGGCTGTTTTATAACTCTATATAACTATTTGGCCTGTCTGTCCTATCTGGCCTGTCTGTCCTTACCTCTGTGTGACGTTAGGGCTGGTTTATACTCTATATAACTATCTGGCCTGTCTGTCCTGTCTGGCCTGTCTGTCCTGTCTGGCCTGTCTGTCCTTTCCTCTGTGTGATATCAGGGCTGGTTTATAACTCTATATAACTATCTGGCCTGTCTGTCCTTTCCTCTGTGTGACGTCAGGGCTGGTTTATAACTCTATATAACTATCTGGCCTGTCTGTCCTTTCTGGCCTGTCTGTCCTTTCCTCTGTGTGAAGTCAGTGCAGGTTTATAACTCTATATAACTCTCTGGCCTGTCAGTACTTTCCTCTGTGTGAAGTCAGTGCAGGTTTATAACTCTATATAACTATCTGGCCTGTCTGTCCTATCTGGCCTGTCTGTCCTTTCCTCTGTGTGACGTCAGGGCTGGTTTATAACTCTATATAACTATCTGGCCTGTCTGTCCTGTCTGGCCTGTCTGTCCTTTCCTCTGTGTGACGTCAGGTCAGGTCTATAACTCTATATAACTATCTAGCATGTCTGTCCTATCTGGCCTGTCTGTCCTTTCCTCTGTGTGACGTCAGGGCTGGTCTATAACTCTATATAACTATCTGGCCTGTCTGTCCTATCTGGCCTGTCTGTCCTTTCCTCTGTGTGACGTCAGGGCTGGTCTATAACTCTATATAACTATCTGGCCTGTCTGTCCTGTCTGGCCTGTCTGTCCTGTCTTGCCTGTCTGTCCTTTCCTCTGTGTGACGTCAGGGCTGGTTTATAACTCTATATAAATATCTGGCCTGTGTGTCCTATCTGGCCTGTCTGTCCTTTCCTCTGTGTGACGTCAGGGCAGGTCTATAACTCTATATAACTATCTGGCATATCTGTCCTATCTGGCCTGTCTGTACTTTCCTCTGTGGAACGTCAGGGCTGGTTTATAACTCTATATAACTATCTGGCCTGTCTGTCCTATCTGGCCTGTCTGTCCTTTCCTCTGTGTGACGTCAGGGCAGGTCTATAACTCTATATAACTATCTGGCCTGTCTGTCCTATCTGGCCTGTCTGTCCTTTCCTCTGTGTGACGTCAGGGCTGGTCTATAACTCTATATAACTATCTGGCCTGTCTGTCCTGTCTGGCCTGTCTGTCCTGTCTTGCGTGTCTGTCCTTTCCTCTGTGTGACGTCAGGGCTGGTCTATAACTCTATATAACTATCTGGCCTGTCTGTCCTATCTGGCCTGTCTGTCCTTTCCTCTGTGTGACGTCAGGGCTGGTTTATAACTCTATATAACTATCTGGCCTGTCTGTCCTGTCTGGCCTGTCTGTCCTGTCAGGCCTGTCTGTCCTTTCCTCTGTGTGATGTCAGGGCTGGTCTATAACTCTATATAACTATCTGGCCTGTCTGTCCTATCTGGCCTGTCTGTCCTGTCTGGCCTGTCGGTCCTTTCCTCTGCGTGACGTCAGGGCTGGTTTATAACTCTAAATAACCATCTGGCCTGTCCTTCCTATCTGGCCTGTCTGTTCTTTCCTCTTTGTGATGTCAGGGCTGGTTTATAACTCTATATAACTATCTGGCCTGTCTGTCCTTTCCTCTGTGTGATGTCAGGGCTGGTTTATAACTCTATATAACTATCTGGCCTGTCTGTTCTTTCCTCTGTGTGATGTCAGGGCTGGTTTATAACTCTATATAACTATCTGGCCTGTCTGTCCTGTCTGGCCTGTCTGTCCTTTCCTCTGTGTGATGTCATGGTTGGTTTATAACTCTATATAACAATCTGGCCTGTCTGTCCTTTCCTCTGTGTGACGTTAGTGCTGGTCTATAACTCTATATAACTATCTGGCCTTTCTGTCCTATCTGGCCTGTCTGTCCTATCTGGCCTGTCTGTCCTGTCTGGCCTGTCTGTCCTTTCCTCTGTGTGACGTCAGGGATGGTTTATAACTCTATATAACTATCTGGCCTGTCTGTCATATCTGGCCTGTCTGTCCTATCCTCTGCGTGATGTCAGGGCTGGTTTATAACTCTATATAACTATCTGGCCTGTCTGTCCTATCTGGCCTGTCTGTCCTTTCCTCTGTGTGACGTCAGGGCTGGTTTATAACTCTATATAACTATCTGGCCTGTCTTTCCTATCTTGCCTCTCTGTCCTTTCCTCTGTTTGATGTCAGGGCTGGTCTATAACTCTACATAACTATCTGGCCTGTCTGTCCTATCTGGCCTGTCTGTCCTATCCTCTCTGTGATGTCAGGGCTGGTTTATAACTCTATATAACTATCTGGCCTGTCTGTCCTATCTGGCCTGTCTGTCCTTTCCTCTGTGTGACGTCAGGGCTGGTTTATAACTCTATATAACTATCTGGTCTGTCTGTCCTATCTGGCCTGTTTGTCCTTTCCTCTGTGTGATGTCAGGGCTGGTCTATAACTCTATATAACTATCTGGCCTGTCTGTCCTATCTGGCCTGTCTGTCCTTTCCTCTGTGTGACGTCAGGGCAGGTCTATAACTCTATATAACTATCTGGTCTGTCTCTCCTGTCTGGCCTGTCTGTCCTTTCCTCTGTGTGACATCAGTGCTGGTCTATAACTCTATATAACTATCTGGCCTGTCTGTCCTTTCCTCTGTGTGACTTCAGGGCTAGTCTATAACTCTATATAACTATCTGGCCTGTCTGTCCTATCTGGCCTGTCTGTCCTTTCCTCTGTGTGACGTCAGGGCTGGTCTATAACTCTATATAACTATCTGGCATGTCTGTCCTATCTGGCCTGTCTGTCCTTTCCTCTGTGTGACGTCAGGGCTAGTCTATAACTCTATATAACTATCTGGCCTGTCTGTCCTATCTGGCCTGTCTGTCCTTTCCTCTGTGTGACGTCAGGGCTGGTCTATAACTCTATATAACTATCTGGCCTGTCTGTCCTGTCTGGCCTGTTTGTCCTGTCTTGCCTGTCTGTCCTTTCCTCTGTGTGACGTCAGGGCTGGTTTATAACTCTATATAACTATCTGGCCTGTCTGTCCTATCTGGCCTGTCTGTCCTTTCCTCTGTGTGACGTCAGGGCAGGTCTATAACTCTATATAACTATCTGGCATATCTGTCCTATCTGGCCTGTCTGTCCTTTCCTCTGTGTGACGTCAGGGCTGGTCTATAACTCTATATAACTATCTGGCCTGTCTGTCCTGTCTGGCCTGTCTGTCCTGTCTTGCCTGTCTGTCCTTTCCTCTGTGTGACGTCAGGGCTGGTTTATAACTCTATATAACTATCTGGCCTGTCTGTCCTATCTGGCCTGTCTGTCCTTTCCTCTGTGTGACGTCAGGGCTGGTTTATAACTCTATATAACTATCTGGTCTGTCTGTCCTATCTGGCCTGTTTGTCCTTTCCTCTGTGTGATGTCAGGGCTGGTCTATAACTCTATATAACTATCTGGCCTGTCTGTCCTATCTGGCCTGTCTGTCCTTTCCTCTGTGTGACGTCAGGGCAGGTCTATAACTCTATATAACTATCTGGCCTGTCTCTCCTGTCTGGCCTGTCTGTCCTTTCCTCTGTGTGACGTCAGTGCTGGTCTATAACTCTATATAACTATCTGGCCTGTCTGTCCTTTCCTCTGTGTGACTTCAGGGCTAGTCTATAACTCTATATAACTATCTGGCCTGTCTGTCCTATCTGGCCTGTCTGTCCTTTCCTCTGTGTGACGTCAGGGCTGGTCTATAACTCTATATAACTATCTGGCATGTCTGTCCTATCTGGCCTGTCTGTCCTTTCCTCTGTGTGACGTCAGGGCTAGTCTATAACTCTATATAACTATCTGGCCTGTCTGTCCTATCTGGCCTGTCTGTCCTTTCCTCTGTGTGACGTCAGGGCTGGTCTATAACTCTATATAACTATCTGGCCTGTCTGTCCTGTCTGGCCTGTTTGTCCTGTCTTGCCTGTCTGTCCTTTCCTCTGTGTGACGTCAGGGCTGGTTTATAACTCTATATAACTATCTGGCCTGTGTGTCCTATCTGGCCTGTCTGTCCTTTCCTCTGTGTGACGTCAGGGCAGGTCTATAACTCTATATAACTATCTGGCATATCTGTCCTATCTGGCCTGTCTGTCCTTTCCTCTGTGTGACGTCAGGGCTGGTCTATAACTCTATATAACTATCTGGCCTGTCTGTCCTGTCTGGCCTGTCTGTCCTGTCTTGCCTGTCTGTCCTTTCCTCTGTGTGACGTCAGGGCTGGTTTATAACTCTATATAACTATCTGGCCTGTGTCCTATCTGGCCTGTCTGTCCTTTCCTCTGTGTGACGTCAGGGCAGGTCTATAACTCTATATAACTATCTGGCATATCTGTCCTATCTGGCCTGTCTGTCCTTTCCTCTGTGTGACGTCAGGGCTGGTTTATAACTCTATATAACTATCTGGCCTGTCTGTCCTATCTGGCCTGTCTGTCCTTTCCTCTGTGTGACGTCAGGGCAGGTCTATAACTCTATATAACTATCTGGCCTGTCTGTCCTATCTGGCCTGTCTGTCCTTTCCTCTGTGTGACGTCAGGGCTGGTTTATAACTCTATATAACTATCTGGCCTGTCTGTCCTGTCTGGCCTGTCTGTCCTGTCTTGCCTGTCTGTCCTTTCCTCTGTGTGACGTCAGGGCTGGTCTATAACTCTATATAACTATCTGGCCTGTCTGTCCTATCTGGCCTGTCTGTCCTTTCCTCTGTGTGACGTCAGGGCTGGTTTATAACTCTATTAAACTATCTGGCCTGTCTGTCCTGTCTGGCCTGTCTGTCCTGTCTGGCCTGTCTGTCATTTCCTCTTTGTGATATCAGGGCTGGTTTATAACTCTATATAACTATTTGGCCTGTCTGTCCTATCTGGCCTGTCTGTCCTTACCTCTGTGTGACGTTAGGGCTGGTTTATAACTCTATATAACTATCTGGCCTGTCTGTCCTGTCTGGCCTGTCTGTCCTGTCTGGCCTGTCTGTCATTTCCTCTTTGTGATATCAGGGCTGGTTTATAACTCTATATAACTATCTGGCCTGTCTGTTCTTTCCTCTGTGTGCTATCACGGCTGGTTTATAACTCTATATAACTATCTGGCCTGTCTGTCCTGTCTGGCCTGTCTGTCCTATCCTCTGTGTGATGTCAGGGCTGGTTTATAACTCTATATAACTATCTGGCCTGTCTGTCCTTTCCTCTGTGTGACGTTAGTGCTGGTCTATAACTCTATATAACTATCTGGCCTGTCTGTCCTATCTGGCCTGTCTGTCCTATCCTCTGTGTGATGTCAGGGCTGGTTTATAACTCTATATAACTATCTGGCCTGTCTGTCCTATCTGGCCTGTCTGTCCTGTCTGGCCTGTCGGTCCTTTCCTCTGCGTGACGTCAGGGCTGGTTTATAACTCTATATAACCATCTGGCCTGTCCTTCCTATCTGGCCTGTCTGTTCTTTCCTCTTTGTGATGTCAGGGCTGGTTTATAACTCTATATAACTATCTGGCCTGTCTGTCCTTTCCTCTGTGTGATGTCAGGGCTGGTTTATAACTCTATATAACTATCTGGCCTGTCTGTTCTTTCCTCTGTGTGATGTCAGGGCTGGTTTATAACTCTATATAACTATCTGGCCTGTCTGTCCTGTCTGGCCTGTCTGTCCTTTCCTCTGTGTGATGTCATGGTTGGTTTATAACTCTATATAACAATCTGGCCTGTCTGTCCTTTCCTCTGTGTGACGTTAGTGCTGGTCTATAACTCTATATAACTATCTGGCCTTTCTGTCCTATCTGGCCTGTCTGTCCTATCCTCTGTGTGATGTCAGGGCTGGTTTATAACTCTATATAACTATCTGGCCTGTCTGTCCTATCTGGCCTGTCTGTCCTGTCTGGCCTGTCTGTCCTTTCCTCTGTGTGACGTCAGGGATGGTTTATAACTCTATATAACTATCTGGCCTGTCTGTCATATCTGGCCTGTCTGTCCTATCCTCTGCGTGATGTCAGGGCTGGTTTATAACTCTATATAACTATCTGGCCTGTCTGTCCTATCTGGCCTGTCTGTCCTTTCCTCTGTGTGACGTCAGGGCTGGTTTATAACTCTATATAACTATCTGGCCTGTCTTTCCTATCTTGCCTGTCTGTCCTTTCCTCTGTTTGATGTCAGGGCTGGTCTATAACTCTATATAACTATCTGGCCTGTCTGTCCTATCTGGCCTGTCTGTCCTTTCCTCTGTGTGACGTCAGGGCTGGTTTATAACTCTATATAACTATCTGGTCTGTCTGTCCTATCTGGCCTGTTTGTCCTTTCCTCTGTGTGATGTCAGGGCTGGTCTATAACTCTATATAACTATCTGGCCTGTCTGTCCTATCTGGCCTGTCTGTCCTTTCCTCTGTGTGACGTCAGGGCAGGTCTATAACTCTATATAACTATCTGGCCTGTCTCTCCTGTCTGGCCTGTCTGTCCTTTCCTCTGTGTGACGTCAGTGCTGGTCTATAACTCTATATAACTATCTGGCCTGTCTGTCCTTTCCTCTGTGTGACTTCAGGGCTAGTCTATAACTCTATATAACTATCTGGCCTGTCTGTCCTATCTGGCCTGTCTGTCCTTTCCTCTGTGTGACGTCAGGGCTGGTCTATAACTCTATATAACTATCTGGCATGTCTGTCCTATCTGGCCTGTCTGTCCTTTCCTCTGTGTGACGTCAGGGCCAGTCTATAACTCTATATAACTATCTGGCCTGTCTGTCCTATCTGGCCTGTCTGTCCTTTCCTCTGTGTGACGTCAGGGCTGGTCTATAACTCTATATAACTATCTGGCCTGTCTGTCCTGTCTGGCCTGTTTGTCCTGTCTTGCCTGTCTGTCCTTTCCTCTGTGTGACGTCAGGGCTGGTTTATAACTCTATATAACTATCTGGCCTGTGTGTCCTATCTGGCCTGTCTGTCCTTTCCTCTGTGTGACGTCAGGGCAGGTCTATAACTCTATATAACTATCTGGCATATCTGTCCTATCTGGCCTGTCTGTCCTTTCCTCTGTGTGACGTCAGGGCTGGTCTATAACTCTATATAACTATCTGGCCTGTCTGTCCTGTCTGGCCTGTCTGTCCTGTCTTGCCTGTCTGTCCTTTCCTCTGTGTGACGTCAGGGCTGGTTTATAACTCTATATAACTATCTGGCCTGTGTCCTATCTGGCCTGTCTGTCCTTTCCTCTGTGTGACGTCAGGGCAGGTCTATAACTCTATATAACTATCTGGCATATCTGTCCTATCTGGCCTGTCTGTCCTTTCCTCTGTGTGACGTCAGGGCTGGTTTATAACTCTATATAACTATCTGGCCTGTCTGTCCTATCTGGCCTGTCTGTCCTTTCCTCTGTGTGACGTCAGGGCAGGTCTATAACTCTATATAACTATCTGGCCTGTCTGTCCTATCTGGCCTGTCTGTCCTTTCCTCTGTGTGACGTCAAGGCTGGTTTATAACTCTATATAACTATCTGGCCTGTCTGTCCTGTCTGGCCTGTCTGTCCTGTCTTGCCTGTCTGTCCTTTCCTCTGTGTGACGTCAGGGCTGGTCTATAACTCTATATAACTATCTGGCCTGTCTGTCCTATCTGGCCTGTCTGTCCTTTCCTCTGTGTGACGTCAGGGCTGGTTTATAACTCTATTAAACTATCTGGCCTGTCTGTCCTGTCTGGCCTGTCTGTCCTGTCAGGCCTGTCTGTCCTTTCCTCTGTGTATGATGTCAGGGCTGGTCTATAACTCTATATAACTCTCTGGCCTGTCTGTCCTATCTGGCCTGTCTGTCCTGTCTGGCCTGTCGGTCCTTTCCTATGCGTGACGTCAGGGCAGGTCTATAACTTTATATAACTATCTGGCCTGTCTGTCCTTACCTCTGTGTGACGTTAGGGCTGGTTTATAACTCTATATAACTATCTGGCCTGTCTGTCCTGTCTGGCCTGTCTGTCCTGTCTGGCCTGTCTGTCATTTCCTCTTTGTGATATCAGGGCTGGTTTATAACTCTATATAACTATCTGGCCTGTCTGTTCTTTCCTCTGTGTGATATCACGGCTGGTTTATAACTCTATATAACTATCTGGCCTGTCTGTCCTGTCTGGCCTGTCTGTCCTATCCTCTGTGTGATGTCAGGGCTGGTTTATAACTCTATATAACTATCTGGCCTGTCTGTCCTTTCCTCTGTGTGACGTTAGTGCTGGTCTATAACTCTATATAACTATCTGGCCTGTCTGTCCTATCTGGCCTGTCTGTCCTATCCTCTGTGTGATGTCAGGGCTGGTTTATAACTCTATATAACTATCTGGCCTGTCTGTCCTATCTGGCCTGTCTGTCCTGTCTGGCCTGTCTGTCCTTTCCTCTGTGTGACGTCAGGGATGGTTTATAACTCTATATAACTATCTGGCCTGTCTGTCATATCTGGCCTGTCTGTCCTATCCTCTGCGTGATGTCAGGGCTGGTTTATAACTCTATATAACTATCTGGCCTGTCTGTCCTATCTGGCCTGTCTGTCGTTTCCTCTGTGTGACGTCAGGGCTGGTTTATAACTCTATATAACTATCTGGCCTGTCTTTCCTATCTTGCCTGTCTGTCCTTTCCTCTGTTTGATGTCAGGGCTGGTCTATAACTCTATATAACTATCTGGCCTGTCTGTCCTATCTGGCCTGTCTGTCCTGTCTGGCCTGTCTGTCCTTTCCTCTGTGTGACGTCAGGGCAGGTCTATAACTCTATATAACTATCTGGCCTGCCTGTCCTTTCCTCTGTGTGACGTCAGGGCTGGTCTATAACTCTATATAACTATCTGGCCTGTCTGTCCTATCTGGCCTGTCTGTCCTATCCTCTCTGTGATGTCAGGGCTGGTTTATAACTCTATATAACTATCTGGCCTGTCTGTCCTATCTGGCCTGTCTGTCCTTTCCTCTGTGTGACGTCAGGGCTGGTTTATAACTCTATATAACTATCTGGCCTGTCTGTCCTATCTGGCCTGTCTGTCCTTTCCTCTGTGTGATGTCAGGGCTGGTCTATAACTCTATATAACTATCTGGCCTGTCTGTCCTATCTGGCCTGTCTGTCCTTTCCTCTGTGTGACGTCAGGGCAGGTCTATAACTCTATATAACTATCTGGCCTGTCTGTCTTTTCTTCTGTGTGACGTCATGGCTGGTTTATAACTCTATATAACTATCTGGCCTGTCTGTCCTATCTGGCCTGTCTGTCCTATCCTCTGTGTGATGTCAGGGCTGGTCTATAACTCTATATAACTATCTGGCCTGTCTGTCCTATCTGGCCTGTCTGTCCTATCCTCTGTGTGATGTCAGGGCTGGTTTATAACTCTATATAACTATCTGGCCTGTCTGTCCTATCTGGCCTGTCTGTCCTGTCTGGCCTGTCTGTCCTATCCTCTGTGTGACGTCAGGGATGGTTTATAACTCTATATAACTATCTGGCCTGTCTGTCATATCTGGCCTGTCTGTCCTTTCCTCTGTGTGACGTCAGGGCTGGTTTATAACTCTATATAACTATCTGGCCTGTCTTTCCTATCTTGCCTGTCTGTCCTTTCCTCTGTTTGATGTCAGGGCTGGTCTATAACTCTATATAACTATCTGGCCTGTCTGTCCTATCTGGCCTGTCTGTCCTGTCTGGCCTGTCTGTCCCTTCCTCTGTGTGACGTCAGGGCAGGTCTATAACTCTATATAACTATCTGGCCTGTCTGTCCTTTCCTCTGTGTGACGTCAGGGCTGTTCTATAACTCTATATAACTATCTGGCCTGTCTGTCCTATCTGGCCTGTCTGTCCTATCCTCTGTGTGATGTCAGGGCTGGTTTATAACTCTATATAACTATCTGGCCTGTCTGTCCTATCTGGCCTGTCTGTCCTGTCTGGCCTGTCTGTCCTTTCCTCTGTGTGACGTCAGGGATGGTTTATAACTCTATATAACTATCTGGCCTGTCTGTCATATCTGGCCTGTCTGTCCAATCCTCTGCGTGATGTCAGGGCTGGTTTATAACTCTATATAACTATCTGGCCTGTCTGTCCTATCTGGCCTGTCTGTCCTTTCCTCTGTGTGACGTCAGGGCTGGTTTATAACTCTATATAACTATCTGGCCTGTCTGTCCTATCTGGCCTGTCTGTCCTATCCTCTGTGTGATGTCAGGGCTGGTCTATAACTCTATATAACTATCTGGCCTGTCTGTCCTGTCTGGCCTGTCTGTCCTTTCCTCTGTGTGACGTCAGGGCTGGTTTATAACTCTATATAACTATCTGGCCTGTCTGTCCTTTCCTCTGTGTGACGTTAGTGCTGGTCTATAACTCTATATAACTATCTGGCCTGTCTGTCCTATCTGGCCTGTCTGTCCTATCCTCTGTGTAATGTCAGGGCTGGTTTATAACTCTATATAACTATCTGGCCTGTCTGTCCTATCTGGCCTGTCTGTCCTGTCTGGCCTGTCTGTCCTTTCCTCTGTGTGACGTCAGGGATGGTTTATAACTCTATATAACTATCTGGCCTGTCTGTCCTATCTGGCCTGTCTGTCCTTTCCTCTGTGTGACGTCAGGGCTGGTTTATAACTCTATATAACTATCTGGCCTGTCTGTCCTATCTGGCCTGTCTGTCCTATCCTCTGTGTGATGTCAGGGCTGGTCTATAACTCTATATAACTATCTGGCCTGTCTGTCCTATCTGGCCTGTCTGTCCTGTCTGGCCTGTCTGTCCTTTCCTCTGTGTGACGTCAGGGATGGTTTATATCTCTATATAACTATCTGGCCTGTCTGTCATATCTGGCCTGTCTGTCCTATCCTCTGCGTGATGTCAGGGCTGGTTTATAACTCTATATAACTATCTGGCCTGTCTGTCCTATCTGGCCTTTCTGTCCTTTCCTCTGTGTGACGTCAGGGCTGGTTTATAACTCTATATAACTATCTGGCCTGTCTGTCCTATCTGGCCTGTCTGTCCTTTCCTCTGTGTGATGTCAGGGCTGGTCTATAACTCTATATAACTATCTGGCCTGTCTGTCTTGTCTGGCCTGTCTGTCCTGTCTTGCCTGTCTGTCCTTTCCTCTGTGTGACGTCAGGGCTGGTCTATAACTCTATATAACTATCTGGCCTGTCTGTCCTATCTGGCCTGTCTGTCCTTTCCTCTGTGTGACGTCAGGGCTGGTTTATAACTCTATATAACTATCTGGCCTGTCTGTCCTGTCTGGCCTGTCTGTCCTGTCAGGCCTGTCTGTCCTTTCCTCTGTGTGATGTCAGGGCTGGTTTATAACTCTATATAACTATCTGGCCTGTCTGTCCTTTCTGGCCTGTCTGTCCTTTCCTCTGTGTGAAGTCAGTGCAGGTTTATAACTCTATATAACTCTCTGGCCTGTCAGTACTTTCCTCTGTGTGAAGTCAGTGCAGGTTTATAACTCTATATAACTATCTGGCCTGTCTGTCCTATCTGGCCTGTCTGTCCTTTCCTCTGTGTGACGTCAGGGCTGATTTATAACTCTATATAACTATCTGGCCTGTCTGTCCTGTCTGGCCTGTCTGTCCTTTCCTCTGTGTGACGTCAGGTCAGGTCTATAACTCTATATAACTATCTGGCATGTCTGTCCTATCTGGCCTGTCTGTCCTTTCCTCTGTGTGACGTCAGGGCTGGTCTATAACTCTATATAACTATCTGGCCTGTCTGTCCTATCTGGCCTGTCTGTCCTTTCCTCTGTGTGACGTCAGGGCTGGTCTATAACTCTATATAACTATCTGGCCTGTCTGTCCTGTCTGGCCTGTCTGTCCTGTCTTGCCTGTCTGTCCTTTCCTCTGTGTGACGTCAGGGCTGGTTTATAACTCTATATAACTATCTGGCCTGTGTGTCCTATCTGGCCTGTCTGTCCTTTCCTCTGTGTGACGTCAGGGCAGGTCTATAACTCTATATAACTATCTGGCATATCTGTCCTATCTGGCCTGTCTGTACTTTCCTCTGTGGAACGTCAGGGCTGGTTTATAACTCTATATAACTATCTGGCCTGTCTGTCCTATCTGGCCTGTCTGTCCTTTCCTCTGTGTGACGTCAGGGCAGGTCTATAACTCTATATAACTATCTGGCCTGTCTGTCCTATCTGGCCTGTCTGTCCTTTCCTCTGTGTGACGTCAGGGCTGGTCTATAACTCTATATAACTATCTGGCCTGTCTGTCCTGTCTGGCCTGTCTGTCCTGTCTTGCCTGTCTGTCCTTTCCTCTGTGTGACGTCAGGGCTGGTCTATAACTCTATATAACTATCTGGCCTGTCTGTCCTATCTGGCCTGTCTGTCCTTTCCTCTGTGTGACGTCAGGGCTGGTTTATAACTCTATATAACTATCTGGCCTGTCTGTCCTGTCTGGCCTGTCTGTCCTGTCAGGCCTGTCTGTCCTTTCCTCTGTGTGATGTCAGGGCTGGTCTATAACTCTATATAACTATCTGGCCTGTCTGTCCTATCTGGCCTGTCTGTCCTGTCTGGCCTGTCGGTCCTTTCCTCTGCGTGACGTCAGGGCTGGTTTATAACTCTATTTAACCATCTGGCCTGTCCTTCCTATCTGGCCTGTCTGTTCTTTCCTCTTTGTGATGTCAGGGCTGGTTTATAACTCTATATAACTATCTGGCCTGTCTGTCCTTTCCTCTGTGTGATGTCAGGGCTGGTTTATAACTCTATATAACTATCTGGCCTGTCTGTTCTTTCCTCTGTGTGATGTCAGGGCTGGTTTATAACTCTATATAACTATCTGGCCTGTCTGTCCTGTCTGGCCTGTCTGTCCTTTCCTCTGTGTGATGTCATGGTTGGTTTATAACTCTATATAACAATCTGGCCTGTCTGTCCTTTCCTCTGTGTGACGTTAGTGCTGGTCTATAACTCTATATAACTATCTGGCCTTTCTGTCCTATCTGGCCTGTCTGTCCTATCCTCTGTGTGATGTCAGGGCTGGTTTATAACTCTATATAACTATCTGGCCTGTCTGTCCTATCTGGCCTGTCTGTCCTGTCTGGCCTGTCTGTCCTTTCCTCTGTGTGACGTCAGGGATGGTTTATAACTCTATATAACTATCTGGCCTGTCTGTCATATCTGGCCTGTCTGTCCTATCCTCTGCGTGATGTCAGGGCTGGTTTATAACTCTATATAACTATCTGGCCTGTCTGTCCTATCTGGCCTGTCTGTCCTTTCCTCTGTGTGACGTCAGGGCTGGTTTATAACTCTATATAACTATCTGGCCTGTCTTTCCTATCTTGCCTGTCTGTCCTTTCCTCTGTTTGATGTCAGGGCTGGTCTATAACTCTATATAACTATCTGGCCTGTCTGTCCTATCTGGCCTGTCTGTCCTTTCCTCTGTGTGACGTCAGGGCTGGTTTATAACTCTATATAACTATCTGGCCTGTCTGTCCTATCTGGCCTGTCTGTCCTTTCCTCTGTGTGACGTCAGGGCTGGTCTATAACTCTATATAACTATCTGGCCTGTCTGTCCTATCTGGCCTGTCTGTCCTTTCCTCTGTGTGACGTCAGGGCAGGTCTATAACTCTATATAACTATCTGGCCTGTCTCTCCTGTCTGGCCTGTCTGTCCTTTCCTCTGTGTGACGTCAGTGCTGGTCTATAACTCTATATAACTATCTGGCCTGTCTGTCCTTTCCTCTGTGTGACTTCAGGGCTAGTCTATAACTCTATATAACTATCTGGCCTGTCTGTCCTATCTGGCCTGTCTGTCCTTTCCTCTGTGTGACGTCAGGGCTGGTCTATAACTCTATATAACTATCTGGCATGTCTGTCCTATCTGGCCTGTCTGTCCTTTCCTCTGTGTGACGTCAGGGCTAGTCTATAACTCTATATAACTATCTGGCCTGTCTGTCCTATCTGGCCTGTCTGTCCTTTCCTCTGTGTGACGTCAGGGCTGGTCTATAACTCTATATAACTATCTGGCCTGTCTGTCCTGTCTGGCCTGTTTGTCCTGTCTTGCCTGTCTGTCCTTTCCTCTGTGTGACGTCAGGGCTGGTTTATAACTCTATATAACTATCTGGCCTGTGTGTCCTATCTGGCCTGTCTGTCCTTTCCTCTGTGTGACGTCAGGGCAGGTCTATAACTCTATATAACTATCTGGCATATCTGTCCTATCTGGCCTGTCTGTCCTTTCCTCTGTGTGACGTCAGGGCTGGTCTATAACTCTATATAACTATCTGGCCTGTCTGTCCTGTCTGGCCTGTCTGTCCTGTCTTGCCTGTCTGTCCTTTCCTCTGTGTGACGTCAGGGCTGGTTTATAACTCTATATAACTATCTGGCCTGTGTCCTATCTGGCCTGTCTGTCCTTTCCTCTGTGTGACGTCAGGGCAGGTCTATAACTCTATATAACTATCTGGCATATCTGTCCTATCTGGCCTGTCTGTCCTTTCCTCTGTGTGACGTCAGGGCTGGTTTATAACTCTATATAACTATCTGGCCTGTCTGTCCTATCTGGCCTGTCTGTCCTTTCCTCTGTGTGACGTCAGGGCAGGTCTATAACTCTATATAACTATCTGGCCTGTCTGTCCTATCTGGCCTGTCTGTCCTTTCCTCTGTGTGACGTCAGGGCTGGTTTATAACTCTATATAACTATCTGGCCTGTCTGTCCTGTCTGGCCTGTCTGTCCTGTCTTGCCTGTCTGTCCTTTCCTCTGTGTGACGTCAGGGCTGGTCTATAACTCTATATAACTATCTGGCCTGTCTGTCCTATCTGGCCTGTCTGTCCTTTCCTCTGTGTGACGTCAGGGCTGGTTTATAACTCTATTAAACTATCTGGCCTGTCTGTCCTGTCTGGCCTGTCTGTCCTGTCAGGCCTGTCTGTCCTTTCCTCTGTGTATGATGTCAGGGCTGGTCTATAACTCTATATAACTCTCTGGCCTGTCTGTCCTATCTGGCCTGTCTGTCCTGTCTGGCCTGTCGGTCCTTTCCTATGCGTGACGTCAGGGCAGGTCTATAACTTTATATAACTATCTGGCCTGTCTGTCCTTACCTCTGTGTGACGTTAGGGCTGGTTTATAACTCTATATAACTATCTGGCCTGTCTGTCCTGTCTGGCCTGTCTGTCCTGTCTGGCCTGTCTGTCATTTCCTCTTTGTGATATCAGGGCTGGTTTATAACTCTATATAACTATCTGGCCTGTCTGTTCTTTCCTCTGTGTGATATCACGGCTGGTTTATAACTCTATATAACTATCTGGCCTGTCTGTCCTGTCTGGCCTGTCTGTCCTATCCTCTGTGTGATGTCAGGGCTGGTTTATAACTCTATATAACTATCTGGCCTGTCTGTCCTTTCCTCTGTGTGACGTTAGTGCTGGTCTATAACTCTATATAACTATCTGGCCTGTCTGTCCTATCTGGCCTGTCTGTCCTATCCTCTGTGTGATGTCAGGGCTGGTTTATAACTCTATATAACTATCTGGCCTGTCTGTCCTATCTGGCCTGTCTGTCCTGTCTGGCCTGTCTGTCCTTTCCTCTGTGTGACGTCAGGGATGGTTTATAACTCTATATAACTATCTGGCCTGTCTGTCATATCTGGCCTGTCTGTCCTATCCTCTGCGTGATGTCAGGGCTGGTTTATAACTCTATATAACTATCTGGCCTGTCTGTCCTATCTGGCCTGTCTGTCGTTTCCTCTGTGTGACGTCAGGGCTGGTTTATAACTCTATATAACTATCTGGCCTGTCTTTCCTATCTTGCCTGTCTGTCCTTTCCTCTGTTTGATGTCAGGGCTGGTCTATAACTCTATATAACTATCTGGCCTGTCTGTCCTATCTGGCCTGTCTGTCCTGTCTGGCCTGTCTGTCCTTTCCTCTGTGTGACGTCAGGGCAGGTCTATAACTCTATATAACTATCTGGCCTGCCTGTCCTTTCCTCTGTGTGACGTCAGGGCTGGTCTATAACTCTATATAACTATCTGGCCTGTCTGTCCTATCTGGCCTGTCTGTCCTATCCTCTCTGTGATGTCAGGGCTGGTTTATAACTCTATATAACTATCTGGCCTGTCTGTCCTATCTGGCCTGTCTGTCCTTTCCTCTGTGTGACGTCAGGGCTGGTTTATAACTCTATATAACTATCTGGCCTGTCTGTCCTATCTGGCCTGTCTGTCCTTTCCTCTGTGTGATGTCAGGGCTGGTCTATAACTCTATATAACTATCTGGCCTGTCTGTCCTATCTGGCCTGTCTGTCCTTTCCTCTGTGTGACGTCAGGGCAGGTCTATAACTCTATATAACTATCTGGCCTGTCTGTCTTTTCTTCTGTGTGACGTCATGGCTGGTTTATAACTCTATATAACTATCTGGCCTGTCTGTCCTATCTGGCCTGTCTGTCCTATCCTCTGTGTGATGTCAGGGCTGGTCTATAACTCTATATAACTATCTGGCCTGTCTGTCCTATCTGGCCTGTCTGTCCTATCCTCTGTGTGATGTCAGGGCTGGTTTATAACTCTATATAACTATCTGGCCTGTCTGTCCTATCTGGCCTGTCTGTCCTGTCTGGCCTGTCTGTCCTATCCTCTGTGTGACGTCAGGGATGGTTTATAACTCTATATAACTATCTGGCCTGTCTGTCATATCTGGCCTGTCTGTCCTATCCTCTGCGTGATGTCAGGTCTGGTTTATAACTCTATATAACTATCTGGCCTGTCTGTCCTATCTGGCCTGTCTGTCCTTTCCTCTGTGTGACGTCAGGGCTGGTTTATAACTCTATATAACTATCTGGCCTGTCTTTCCTATCTTGCCTGTCTGTCCTTTCCTCTGTTTGATGTCAGGGCTGGTCTATAACTCTATATAACTATCTGGCCTGTCTGTCCTATCTGGCCTGTCTGTCCTGTCTGGCCTGTCTGTCCCTTCCTCTGTGTGACGTCAGGGCAGGTCTATAACTCTATATAACTATCTGGCCTGTCTGTCCTTTCCTCTGTGTGACGTCAGGGCTGTTCTATAACTCTATATAACTATCTGGCCTGTCTGTCCTATCTGGCCTGTCTGTCCTATCCTCTGTGTGATGTCAGGGCTGGTTTATAACTCTATATAACTATCTGGCCTGTCTGTCCTATCTGGCCTGTCTGTCCTGTCTGGCCTGTCTGTCCTTTCCTCTGTGTGACGTCAGGGATGGTTTATAACTCTATATAACTATCTGGCCTGTCTGTCATATCTGGCCTGTCTGTCCAATCCTCTGCGTGATGTCAGGGCTGGTTTATAACTCTATATAACTATCTGGCCTGTCTGTCCTATCTGGCCTGTCTGTCCTTTCCTCTGTGTGACGTCAGGGCTGGTTTATAACTCTATATAACTATCTGGCCTGTCTGTCCTATCTGGCCTGTCTGTCCTATCCTCTGTGTGATGTCAGGGCTGGTCTATAACTCTATATAACTATCTGGCCTGTCTGTCCTGTCTGGCCTGTCTGTCCTTTCCTCTGTGTGACGTCAGGGCTGGTTTATAACTCTATATAACTATCTGGCCTGTCTGTCCTTTCCTCTGTGTGACGTTAGTGCTGGTCTATAACTCTATATAACTATCTGGCCTGTCTGTCCTATCTGGCCTGTCTGTCCTATCCTCTGTGTGATGTCAGGGCTGGTTTATAACTCTATATAACTATCTGGCCTGTCTGTCCTATCTGGCCTGTCTGTCCTGTCTGGCCTGTCTGTCCTTTCCTCTGTGTGACGTCAGGGATGGTTTATAACTCTATATAACTATCTGGCCTGTCTGTCCTATCTGGCCTGTCTGTCCTTTCCTCTGTGTGACGTCAGGGCTGGTTTATAACTCTATATAACTATCTGGCCTGTCTGTCCTATCTGGCCTGTCTGTCCTATCCTCTGTGTGATGTCAGGGCTGGTCTATAACTCTATATAACTATCTGGCCTGTCTGTCCTATCTGGCCTGTCTGTCCTGTCTGGCCTGTCTGTCCTTTCCTCTGTGTGACGTCAGGGATGGTTTATATCTCTATATAACTATCTGGCCTGTCTGTCATATCTGGCCTGTCTGTCCTATCCTCTGCGTGATGTCAGGGCTGGTTTATAACTCTATATAACTATCTGGCCTGTCTGTCCTATCTGGCCTTTCTGTCCTTTCCTCTGTGTGACGTCAGGGCTGGTTTATAACTCTATATAACTATCTGGCCTGTCTGTCCTATCTGGCCTGTCTGTCCTTTCCTCTGTGTGATGTCAGGGCTGGTCTATAACTCTATATAACTATCTGGCCTGTCTGTCTTGTCTGGCCTGTCTGTCCTGTCTTGCCTGTCTGTCCTTTCCTCTGTGTGACGTCAGGGCTGGTCTATAACTCTATATAACTATCTGGCCTGTCTGTCCTATCTGGCCTGTCTGTCCTTTCCTCTGTGTGACGTCAGGGCTGGTTTATAACTCTATATAACTATCTGGCCTGTCTGTCCTGTCTGGCCTGTCTGTCCTGTCAGGCCTGTCTGTCCTTTCCTCTGTGTGATGTCAGGGCTGGTTTATAACTCTATATAACTATCTGGCCTGTCTGTCCTTTCTGGCCTGTCTGTCCTTTCCTCTGTGTGAAGTCAGTGCAGGTTTATAACTCTATATAACTCTCTGGCCTGTCAGTACTTTCCTCTGTGTGAAGTCAGTGCAGGTTTATAACTCTATATAACTATCTGGCCTGTCTGTCCTATCTGGCCTGTCTGTCCTTTCCTCTGTGTGACGTCAGGGCTGATTTATAACTCTATATAACTATCTGGCCTGTCTGTCCTGTCTGGCCTGTCTGTCCTTTCCTCTGTGTGACGTCAGGTCAGGTCTATAACTCTATATAACTATCTGGCATGTCTGTCCTATCTGGCCTGTCTGTCCTTTCCTCTGTGTGACGTCAGGGCTGGTCTATAACTCTATATAACTATCTGGCATCTCTGTCCTATCTGGCCTGTCTGTCCTTTCCTCTGTGTGACGTCAGGGCTGGTCTATAACTCTATATAACTATCTGGCCTGTCTGTCCTGTCTGGCCTGTCTGTCCTGTCTTGCCTGTCTGTCCTTTCCTCTGTGTGACGTCAGGGCTGGTTTATAACTCTATATAACTATCTGGCCTGTGTGTCCTATCTGGCCTGTCTGTCCTTTCCTCTGTGTGACGTCAGGGCAGGTCTATAACTCTATATAACTATCTGGCATATCTGTCCTATCTGGCCTGTCTGTACTTTCCTCTGTGGAACGTCAGGGCTGGTGTATAACTCTATATAACTATCTGGCCTGTCTGTCCTATCTGGCCTGTCTGTCCTTTCCTCTGTGTGACGTCAGGGCAGGTCTATAACTCTATATAACTATCTGGCCTGTCTGTCCTATCTGGCCTGTCTGTCCTTTCCTCTGTGTGACGTCAGGGCTGGTCTATAACTCTATATAACTATCTGGCCTGTCTGTCCTGTCTGGCCTGTCTGTCCTGTCTTGCCTGTCTGTCCTTTCCTCTGTGTGACGTCAGGGCTGGTCTATAACTCTATATAACTATCTGGCCTGTCTGTCCTATCTGGCCTGTCTGTCCTTTCCTCTGTGTGACGTCAGGGCTGGTTTATAACTCTATATAACTATCTGGCCTGTCTGTCCTGTCTGGCCTGTCTGTCCTGTCAGGCCTGTCTGTCCTTTCCTCTGTGTGATGTCAGGGCTGGTCTATAACTCTATATAACTATCTGGCCTGTCTGTCCTATCTGGCCTGTCTGTCCTGTCTGGCCTGTCGGTCCTTTCCTCTGCGTGACGTCAGGGCTGGTTTATAACTCTATTTAACCATCTGGCCTGTCCTTCCTATCTGGCCTGTCTGTTCTTTCCTCTTTGTGATGTCAGGGCTGGTTTATAACTCTATATAACTATCTGGCCTGTCTGTCCTTTCCTCTGTGTGATGTCAGGGCTGGTTTATAACTCTATATAACTATCTGGCCTGTCTGTTCTTTCCTCTGTGTGATGTCAGGGCTGGTTTATAACTCTATATAACTATCTGGCCTGTCTGTCCTGTCTGGCCTGTCTGTCCTTTCCTCTGTGTGATGTCATGGTTGGTTTATAACTCTATATAACAATCTGGCCTGTCTGTCCTTTCCTCTGTGTGACGTTAGTGCTGGTCTATAACTCTATATAACTATCTGGCCTTTCTGTCCTATCTGGCCTGTCTGTCCTATCCTCTGTGTGATGTCAGGGCTGGTTTATAACTCTATATAACTATCTGGCCTGTCTGTCCTATCTGGCCTGTCTGTCCTGTCTGGCCTGTCTGTCCTTTCCTCTGTGTGACGTCAGGGATGGTTTATAACTCTATATAACTATCTGGCCTGTCTGTCATATCTGGCCTGTCTGTCCTATCCTCTGCGTGATGTCAGGGCTGGTTTATAACTCTATATAACTATCTGGCCTGTCTGTCCTATCTGGCCTGTCTGTCCTTTCCTCTGTGTGACGTCAGGGCTGGTTTATAACTCTATATAACTATCTGGCCTGTCTTTCCTATCTTGCCTGTCTGTCCTTTCCTCTGTTTGATGTCAGGGCTGGTCTATAACTCTATATAACTATCTGGCCTGTCTGTCCTATCTGGCCTGTCTGTCCTGTCTGGCCTGTCTGTCCTTTCCTCTGTGTGACGTCAGGGCAGGTCTATAACTCTATATAACTATCTGGCCTGTCTGTCCTTTCCTCTGTGTGACGTCAGGGCTGGTCTATAACTCTACATAACTATCTGGCCTGTCTGTCCTATCTGGCCTGTCTGTCCTATCCTCTCTGTGATGTCAGGGCTGGTTTATAACTCTATATAACTATCTGGCCTGTCTGTCCTATCTGGCCTGTCTGTCCTTTCCTCTGTGTTACGTCAGGGCTGGTTTATAACTCTATATAACTATCTGGTCTGTCTGTCCTATCTGGCCTGTTTGTCCTTTCCTCTGTGTGATGTCAGGGCTGGTCTATAACTCTATATAACTATCTGGCCTGTCTGTCCTATCTGGCCTGTCTGTCCTTTCCTCTGTGTGACATCAGGGCAGGTCTATAACTCTATATAACTATCTGGCCTGTCTCTCCTGTCTGGCCTGTCTGTCCTTTCCTCTGTGTGACGTCAGTGCTGGTCTATAACTCTATATAACTATCTGGCCTGTCTGTCCTTTCCTCTGTGTGACTTCAGGGCTAGTCTATAACTCTATATAACTATCTGGCCTGTCTGTCCTATCTGGCCTGTCTGTCCTTTCCTCTGTGTGACGTCAGGGCTGGTCTATAACTCTATATAACTATCTGGCATGTCTGTCCTATCTGGCCTGTCTGTCCTTTCCTCTGTGTGACGTCAGGGCTAGTCTATAACTCTATATAACTATCTGGCCTGTCTGTCCTATCTGGCCTGTCTGTCCTTTCCTCTGTGTGACGTCAGGGCTGGTCTATAACTCTATATAACTATCTGGCCTGTCTGTCCTGTCTGGCCTGTTTGTCCTGTCTTGCCTGTCTGTCCTTTCCTCTGTGTGACGTCAGGGCTGGTTTATAACTCTATATAACTATCTGGCCTGTGTGTCCTATCTGGCCTGTCTGTCCTTTCCTCTGTGTGACGTCAGGGCAGGTCTATAACTCTATATAACTATCTGGCATATCTGTCCTATCTGGCCTGTCTGTCCTTTCCTCTGTGTGACGTCAGGGCTGGTCTATAACTCTATATAACTATCTGGCCTGTCTGTCCTGTCTGGCCTGTCTGTCCTGTCTTGCCTGTCTGTCCTTTCCTCTGTGTGACGTCAGGGCTGGTTTATAACTCTATATAACTATCTGGCCTGTGTCCTATCTGGCCTGTCTGTCCTTTCCTCTGTGTGACGTCAGGGCAGGTCTATAACTCTATATAACTATCTGGCATATCTGTCCTATCTGGCCTGTCTGTCCTTTCCTCTGTGTGACGTCAGGGCTGGTTTATAACTCTATATAACTATCTGGCCTGTCTGTACTATCTGGCCTGTCTGTCCTTTCCTCTGTGTGACGTCAGGGCAGGTCTATAACTCTATATAACTATCTGGCCTGTCTGTCCTATCTGGCCTGTCTGTCCTTTCCTCTGTGTGACGTCAGGGCTGGTTTATAACTCTATATAACTATCTGGCCTGTCTGTCCTGTCTGGCCTGTCTGTCCTGTCTTGCCTGTCTGTCCTTTCCTCTGTGTGACGTCAGGGCTGGTCTATAACTCTATATAACTATCTGGCCTGTCTGTCCTATCTGGCCTGTCTGTCCTTTCCTCTGTGTGACGTCAGGGCTGGTTTATAACTCTATTAAACTATCTGGCCTGTCTGTCCTGTCTGGCCTGTCTGTCCTGTCAGGCCTGTCTGTCCTTTCCTCTGTGTATGATGTCAGGGCTGGTCTATAACTCTATATAACTCTCTGGCCTGTCTGTCCTATCTGGCCTGTCTGTCCTGTCTGGCCTGTCGGTCCTTTCCTATGCGTGACGTCAGGGCAGGTCTATAACTTTATATAACTATCTGGCCTGTCTTTCCTATCTGGCCTGTCTGTCCTTTCCTCTGTGTGACGTCAGGGCTGGTTTATAACTCTATATAACTATTTGGCCTGTCTGTCCTATCTGGCCTGTCTGTCCTTACCTCTGTGTGACGTTAGGGCTGGTTTATAACTCTATATAACTATCTGGCCTGTCTGTCCTGTCTGGCCTGTCTGTCCTGTCTGGCCTGTCTGTCATTTCCTCTTTGTGATATCAGGGCTGGTTTATAACTCTATATAACTATCTGGCCTGTCTGTTCTTTCCTCTGTGTGATATCACGGCTGGTTTATAACTCTATATAACTATCTGGCCTGTCTGTCCTGTCTGGCCTGTCTGTCCTATCCTCTGTGTGATGTCAGGGCTGGTTTATAACTCTATATAACTATCTGGCCTGTCTGTCCTATCTGGCCTGTCTGTCCTGTCTGGCCTGTCTGTCCTTTCCTCTGTGTGACGTCAGGGATGGTTTATAACTCTATATAACTATCTGGCCTGTCTGTCATATCTGGCCTGTCTGTCCTATCCTCTGCGTGATGTCAGGGCTGGTTTATAACTCTATATAACTATCTGGCCTGTCTGTCCTATCTGGCCTGTCTGTCGTTTCCTCTGTGTGACGTCAGGGCTGGTTTATAACTCTATATAACTATCTGGCCTGTCTTTCCTATCTTGCCTGTCTGTCCTTTCCTCTGTTTGATGTCAGGGCTGGTCTATAACTCTATATAACTATCTGGCCTGTCTGTCCTATCTGGCCTGTCTGTCCTGTCTGGCCTGTCTGTCCTTTCCTCTGTGTGACGTCAGGGCAGGTCTATAACTCTATATAACTATCTGGCCTGCCTGTCCTTTCCTCTGTGTGACGTCAGGGCTGGTCTATAACTCTATATAACTATCTGGCCTGTCTGTCCTATCTGGCCTGTCTGTCCTATCCTCTCTGTGATGTCAGGGCTGGTTTATAACTCTATATAACTATCTGGCCTGTCTGTCCTATCTGGCCTGTCTGTCCTTTCCTCTGTGTGACGTCAGGGCTGGTTTATAACTCTATATAACTATCTGGCCTGTCTGTCCTATCTGGCCTGTCTGTCCTTTCCTCTGTGTGATGTCAGGGCTGGTCTATAACTCTATATAACTATCTGGCCTGTCTGTCCTATCTGGCCTGTCTGTCCTTTCCTCTGTGTGACGTCAGGGCAGGTCTATAACTCTATATAACTATCTGGCCTGTCTGTCTTTTCTTCTGTGTGACGTCATGGCTGGTTTATAACTCTATATAACTATCTGGCCTGTCTGTCCTATCTGGCCTGTCTGTCCTATCCTCTGTGTGATGTCAGGGCTGGTCTATAACTCTATATAACTATCTGGCCTGTCTGTCCTATCTGGCCTGTCTGTCCTATCCTCTGTGTGATGTCAGGGCTGGTTTATAACTCTATATAACTATCTGGCCTGTCTGTCCTATCTGGCCTGTCTGTCCTGTCTGGCCTGTCTGTCCTTTCCTCTGTGTGACGTCAGGGATGGTTTATAACTCTATATAACTATCTGGCCTGTCTGTCATATCTGGCCTGTCTGTCCTATCCTCTGCGTGATGTCAGGGCTGGTTTATAACTCTATATAACTATCTGGCCTGTCTGTCCTATCTGGCCTGTCTGTCCTTTCCTCTGTGTGACGTCAGGGCTGGTTTATAACTCTATATAACTATCTGGCCTGTCTTTCCTATCTTGCCTGTCTGTCCTTTCCTCTGTTTGATGTCAGGGCTGGTTTATAACTCTATATAACTATCTGGCCTGTCTGTCCTATCTGGCCTGTCTGTCCTGTCTGGCCTGTCTGTCCTTTCCTCTGTGTGACGTCAGGGATGGTTTATAACTCTATATAACTATCTGGCCTGTCTGTCATATCTGGCCTGTCTGTCCTATCCTCTGCGTGATGTCAGGGCTGGTTTATAACTCTATATAACTATCTGGCCTGTCTGTCCTGTCTGGCCTGTCTGTCCCTTCCTCTGTGTGACGTCAGGGCAGGTCTATAACTCTATATAACTATCTGGCCTGTCTGTCCTTTCCTCTGTGTGACGTCAGGGCTGGTCTATAACTCTATATAACTATCTGGCCTGTCTGTCCTATCTGGCCTGTCTGTCCTATCCTCTGTGTGATGTCAGGGCTGGTTTATAACTCTATATAACTATCTGGCCTGTCTGTCCTATCTGGCCTGTCTGTCCTGTCTGGCCTGTCTGTCCTTTCCTCTGTGTGACGTCAGGGATGGTTTATAACTCTATATAACTATCTGGCCTGTCTGTCATATCTGGCCTGTCTGTCCTATCCTCTGCGTGATGTCAGGGCTGGTTTATAACTCTATATAACTATCTGGCCTGTCTGTCCTATCTGGCCTGTCTGTCCTTTCCTCTGTGTGACGTCAGGGCTGGTTTATAACTCTATATAACTATCTGGCCTGTCTGTCCTATCTGGCCTGTCTGTCCTATCCTCTGTGTGATGTCAGGGCTGGTCTATAACTCTATATAACTATCTGGCCTGTCTGTCCTGTCTGGCCTGTCTGTCCTTTCCTCTGTGTGACGTCAGGGCTGGTTTATAACTCTATATAACTATCTGGCCTGTCTGTCCTTTCCTCTGTGTGACGTTAGTGCTGGTCTATAACTCTATATAACTATCTGGCCTGTCTGTCCTATCTGGCCTGTCTGTCCTATTCTCTGTGTGATGTCAGGGCTGGTTTATAACTCTATATAACTATCTGGCCAGTCTGTCCTATCTGGCCTGTCTGTCCTTTCCTCTGTGTGACGTCAGGGCTGGTTTATAACTCTATATAACTATCTGGCCTGTCTGTCCTATCTGGCCTGTCTGTCCTATCCTCTGTGTGATGTCAGGGCTGGTCTATAACTCTATATAACTATCTGGCCTGTCTGTCCTATCTGGCCTGTCTGTCCTGTCTGGCCTGTCTGTCCTTTCCTCTGTGTGACGTCAGGGATGGTTTATATCTCTATATAACTATCTGGCCTGTCTGTCATATCTGGCCTGTCTGTCCTATCCTCTGCGTGATGTCAGGGCTGGTTTATAACTCTATATAACTATCTGGCCTGTCTGTCCTATCTGGCCTTTCTGTCCTTTCCTCTGTGTGACGTCAGGGCTGGTTTATAACTCTATATAACTATCTGGCCTGTCTGTCCTATCTGGCCTGTCTGTCCTTTCCTCTGTGTGATGTCAGGGCTGGTCTATAACTCTATATAACTATCTGGCCTGTCTGTCTTGTCTGGCCTGTCTGTCCTGTCTTGCCTGTCTGTCCTTTCCTCTGTGTGACGTCAGGGCTGGTCTATAACTCTATATAACTATCTGGCCTGTCTGTCCTATCTGGCCTGTCTGTCCTTTCCTCTGTGTGACGTCAGGGCTGGTTTATAACTCTATATAACTATCTGGCCTGTCTGTCATGTCTGGCCTGTCTGTCCTGTCAGGCCTGTCTGTCCTTTCCTCTGTGTGATGTCAGGGCTGGTCTATAACTCTATATAACTATCTGGCCTGTCTGTCCTATCTGGCCTGTCTGTCCTGTCTGGCCTGTATGTCCTTTCCTCTGTGTGACGTCAGGGCTGTTCTATAGCTCTACATAACTATCTGGCCTGTCTGTCTTTTCTTCTGTGTGACGTCATGGCTGGTTTATAACTCTATATAACTATCTGGCCTGTCTGTCCTATCTGGCCTGTCTGTCCTATCCTCTGTGTGATGTCAGGGCTGGTCTATAACTCTATATAACTATCTGGCCTGTCTGTCCTGTCTGGCCTGTCTGTCCTTTCCTCTGTGTGACGTCAGGGCTGGTTTATAACTCTATATAACTATCTGGCCTGTCTGTCCTTTCCTCTGTGTGACGTTAGTGCTGGTCTATAACTCTATATAACTATCTGGCCTGTCTGTCCTATCTGGCCTGTCTGTCCTATCCTCTGTGTGATGTCAGGGCTGGTTTATAACTCTATATAACTATCTGGCCTGTCTGTCCTATCTGGCCTGTCTGTCCTGTCTGGCCTGTCTGTCCTTTCCTCTGTGTGACGTCAGGGATGGTTTATAACTCTATATAACTATCTGGCCTGTCTGTCATATCTGGCCTGTCTGTCCTATCCTCTGCGTGATGTCAGGGCTGGTTTATAACTCTATATAACTATCTGGCCTGTCTGTCCTATCTGGCCTGTCTGTCGTTTCCTCTGTGTGACGTCAGGGCTGGTTTATAACTCTATATAACTATCTGGCCTGTCTTTCCTATCTTGCCTGTCTGTCCTTTCCTCTGTTTGATGTCAGGGCTGGTCTATAACTCTATATAACTATCTGGCCTGTCTGTCCTATCTGGCCTGTCTGTCCTGTCTGGCCTGTCTGTCCTTTCCTCTGTGTGACGTCAGGGCAGGTCTATAACTCTATATAACTATCTGGCCTGCCTGTCCTTTCCTCTGTGTGACGTCAGGGCTGGTCTATAACTCTATATAACTATCTGGCCTTTCTGTCCTATCTGGCCTGTCTGTCCTATCCTCTCTGTGATGTCAGGGCTGGTTTATAACTCTATATAACTATCTGGCCTGTCTGTCCTATCTGGCCTGTCTGTCCTTTCCTCTGTGTGACGTCAGGGCTGGTTCATAACTCTATATAACTATCTGGCCTGTCTGTCCTATCTGGCCTGTCTGTCCTTTCCTCTGTGTGATGTCAGGGCTGGTCTATAACTCTATATAACTATCTGGCCTGTCTGTCCTATCTGGCCTGTCTGTCCTTTCCTCTGTGTGACGTCAGGGCAGGTCTCTAACTCTATATAACTATCTGGCCTGTCTGTCTTTTCTTCTGTGTGACGTCATGGCTGGTTTATAACTCTATATAACTATCTGGCCTGTCTGTCCTATCTGGCCTGTCTGTCCTATCCTCTGCGTGATGTCAGGGCTGGTTTATAACTCTATATAACTATCTGGCCTGTCTGTCCTATCTGGCCTGTCTGTCCTTTCCTCTGTGTGACGTCAGGGCTGGTTTATAACTCTATATAACTATCTGGCCTGTCTGTCCTATCTGGCCTGTCTGTCCTATCCTCTGTGTGATGTCAGGGCTGGTCTATAACTCTATATAACTATCTGGCCTGTCTGTCCTGTCTGGCCTGTCTGTCCTTTCCTCTGTGTGACGTCAGGGCTGGTTTATAACTCTATATAACTATCTGGCCTGTCTGTCCTATCTGGCCTGTCTGTCCTATCCTCTGTGTGATGTCAGGGCTGGTTTATAACTCTATATAACTATCTGGCCTGTCTGTCCTATCTGGCCTGTCTGTCCTGTCTGGCCTGTCTGTCCTTTCCTCTGTGTGACGTCAGGGATGGTTTATAACTCTATATAACTATCTGGCCTGTCTGTCATATCTGGCCTGTCTGTCCTATCCTCTGCGTGATGTCAGGGCTGGTTTATAACTCTATATAACTATCTGGCCTGTCTTTCCTATCTTGCCTGTCTGTCCTTTCCTCTGTTTGATGTCAGGGCTGGTCTATAACTCTATATAACTTTCTGGCCTGTCTGTCCTATCTGGCCTGTCTGTCCTGTCTGGCCTGTCTGTCCCTTCCTCTGTGTGACGTCAGGGCAGGTCTATAACTCTATATAACTATCTGGCCTGTCTGTCCTTTCCTCTGTGTGACGTCAGGGCTGGTCTATAACTCTATATAACTATCTGGCCTGTCTGTCCTATCTGGCCTGTCTGTCCTATCCTCTGTGTGATGTCAGGGCTGGTTTATAACTCTATATAACTATCTGGCCTGTCTGTCCTATCTGGCCTGTCTGTCCTGTCTGGCCTGTCTGTCCTTTCCTCTGTGTGACGTCAGGGATGGTTTATAACTCTATATAACTATCTGGCCTGTCTGTCATATCTGGCCTGTCTGTCCTATCCTCTGCGTGATGTCAGGGCTGGTTTATAACTCTATATAACTATCTGGCCTGTCTGTCCTATCTGGCCTGTCTGTCCTTTCCTCTGTGTGACGTCAGGGCTGGTTTATAACTCTATATAACTATCTGGCCTGTCTGTCCTATCTGGCCTGTCTGTCCTATCCTCTGTGTGATGTCAGGGCTGGTCTATAACTCTATATAACTATCTGGCCTGTCTGTCCTGCCTGGCCTGTCTGTCCTTTCCTCTGTGTGACGTCAGGGCTGGTTTATAACTCTATATAACTATCTGGCCTGTCTGTCCTTTCCTCTGTGTGACGTTAGTGCTGGTCTATAACTCTATATAACTATCTGGCCTGTCTGTCCTATCTGGCCTGTCTGTCCTATCCTCTGTGTGATGTCAGGGCTGGTTTATAACTCTATATAACTATCTGGCCTGTCTGTCCTATCTGGCCTGTCTGTCCTGTCTGGCCTGTCTGTCCTTTCCTCTGTGTGACGTCAGGGCTGGTTTATAACTCTATATAACTATCTGGCCTGTCTGTCCTTTCCTCTGTGTGACGTTAGTGCTGGTCTATAACTCTATATAACTATCTGGCCTGTCTGTCCTATCTGGCCTGTCTGTCCTATCCTCTGTGTGATGTCAGGGCTGGTCTATAACTCTATATAACTATCTGGCCTGTCTGTCCTGTCTGGCCTGTCTGTCCTTTCCTCTGTGTGACGTCAGGGCTGGTTTATAACTCTATATAACTATCTGGCCTGCCTGTCCTTTCCTCTGTGTGACGTTAGTGCTGGTCTATAACTCTATATAACTATCTGGCCTGTCTGTCCTATCTGGCCTGTATGTCCTATCCTCTGTGTGATGTCAGGGCTGGTTTATAACTCTATATAACTATCTGGCCTGTCTGTCCTATCTGGCCTGTCTGTCCTATCCTCTGTGTGATGTCAGGGCTGGTTTATAACTCTATATAACTATCTGGCCTGTCTGTCCTATCTGGCCTGTCTGTCCTGTCTGGCCTGTCTGTCCTTTCCTCTGTGTGACGTCAGGGATGGTTTATAACTCTATATAACTATCTGGCCTGTCTGTCATATCTGGCCTGTCTGTCCTATCCTCTGCGTGATGTCAGGGCTGGTTTATAACTCTATATAACTATCTGGCCTGTCTGTCCTATCTGGCCTGTCTGTCCTTTCCTCTGTGTGACATCAGGGCTGGTTTATAACTCTATATAACTATCTGGCCTGTCTTTCCTATCTTGCCTGTCTGTCCTTTCCTCTGTTTGATGTCAGGGCTGGTCTATAACTCTATATAAATATCTGGCCTGTCTGTCCTATCTGGCCTGTCTGTCCTTTCCTCTGTGTGACGTCAGGGCAGGTCTATAACTCTATATAACTATCTGGCCTGTCTCTCCTGTCTGGCCTGTCTGTCCTTTCCTCTGTGTGACGTCAGGGCTGGTCTATAACTCTATATAACTATCTGGCCTGTCTGTCCTTTCCTCTGTGTGACGTCAGGGCTGGTTTATAACTCTATATAACTATCTGGCCTGTCTGTCCTATCTGGCCTGTCTGTCCTTTCCTCTGTGTGACATCAGGGCAGGTCTATAACTCTATATAACTATCTGGCATGTCTGTCCTATCTGGCCTGTCTGTCCTTTCCTCTGTGTGACGTCAGGGCTGGTCTATAACTCTATATAACTATCTGGCCTATCTGTCCTATCTGGCCTGTCTGTCCTTTCCTCTGTGTGACGTCAGGGCTGGTCTATAACTCTATATAACTATCTGGCCTGTCTGTCCTGTCTGGCCTGTTTGTCCTGTCTTGCCTGTCTGTCCTTTCCTCTGTGTGACGTCAGGGCTGGTTTATAACTCTATATAACTATCTGGCCTGTGTGTCCTATCTGGCCTGTCTGTCCTTTCCTCTGTGTGACGTCAGGGCTGGTCTATAACTCTATATAACTATCTGGCCTGTCTGTCCTGTCTGGCCTGTCTGTCCTGTCTTGCCTGTCTGTCCTTTCCTCTGTGTGACGTCAGGGCTGGTTTATAACTCTATATAACTATCTGGCCTGTGTGTCCTATCTGGCCTGTCTGTCCTTTCCTCTGTGTGACGTCAGGGCTGGTTTATAACTCTATATAACTATCTGGCCTGTCTGTCCTTTCCTCTGTGTGACGTCAGGGCAGGTCTATAACTCTATATAACTATCTGGCCTGTCTGTCCTATCTGGCCTGTCTGTCCTTTCCTCTGTGTGACGTCAGGGCTGGTCTATAACTCTATATAACTATCTGGCCTGTCTGTCCTGTCTGGCCTGTCTGTCCTGTCTTGCCTGTCTGTCCTTTTCTCTGTGTGACGTCAGGGCTGGTCTATAACTCTATATAACTATCTAGCCTGTCTGTCCTATCTGGCCTGTCTGTCCTTTCCTCTGTGTGACGTCAGGGCTGGTTTATAACTCTATATAACTATCTGGCCTGTCTGTCCTGTCAGGCCTGTCTGTCCTTTCCTCTGTGTGATGTCAGGGCTGGTCTATAACTCTATATAACTATCTGGCCTGTCTGTCCTATCTGGCCTGTCTGTCCTGTCTGGCCTGTCGGTCCTTTCCTCTGCGTGACGTCAGGGCAGGTCTATAACTTTATATAACTATCTGGCCTGTCTGTCCTATCTGGCCTGTCTGTCCTTTCCTCTGTGTGATGTCAGGGCTGGTTTATAACTCTATATAACTATTTGGCCTGTCTGTCCTATCTGGCCTGTCTGTCCTTACCTCTGTGTGACGTTAGGGCTGGTTTATAACTCTATATAACTATCTGGCCTGTCTGTCCTGTCTGGCCTGTCTGTCCTGTATGGCCTGTCTGTCCTTTCCTCTGTGTGATATCAGGGCTGGTTTATAACTCTATATAACTATCTGGCCTGTCTGTTCTTTCCTCTGTGTGATATCACGGCTGGTTTATAAATCTATATAACTATCTGGCCTGTCTGTCCTGTCTGGCCTGTCTGTCCTATCCTCTGTGTGATGTCAGGGATGGTTTATAACTCTATATAACTATCTGGCCTGTCTGTCCTGTCTGGCCTGTCTGTCCTTTCCTCTGTGTGACGTCAGGGCTGGTTTATAACTCTATATAACTATCTGGCCTGTCTGTCCTTTCTGGCCTGTCTGTCCTTTCCTCTGTGTGAAGTCAGTGCAGGTTTATAACTCTATATAACTCTCTGGCCTGTCAGTACTTTCCTCTGTGTGACGTCAGGGCTGGTTTATAACTCTATATAACCATCTGGCCTGTCCTTCCTATCAGGCCTGTCTGTTCTTTCCTCTGTGTGATGTCAGGGCTGGTTTATAACTCTATATAACTATCTGGCCTGTCTGTCCTTTCCTCTGTGTGATGTCAGGGCTGGTTTATAACTCTATATAACTATCTGGCCTGTCTGTTCTTTCCTCTGTGTGATATCAGGTCTGGTTTATAACTCTATATAACTATCTGGCCTGTCTGTCCTGTCTGGCCTGCCTGTCCTATCCTCTGTGTGATGTCAGGGCTGGTTTATAACTCTATATAACTATCTGGCCTGTCTGTCCTGTCTGGCCTGTCTGTCCTTTCCTCTGTGTGACGTCAGGGCTGGTTTATAACTCTATGTAACTATCTGACCTGTCTGTCCTTTCCTCTGTGTGACGTTAGTGCTGGTCTATAACTCTATATAACTATCTGGCCTGTCTGTCCTATCTGGCCTGTCTGTCCTATCCTCTGTGTGATGTCAGGGCTGGTTTATAACTCTATATAACTATCTGGCCTGTCTGTCCTATCTGGCCTGTCTGTCCTGTCTGGCCTGTCTGTCCTTTCCTCTGTGTGACGTCAGGGATGGTTTATAACTCTATATAACTATCTGGCCTGTCTGTCATATCTGGCCTGTCTGTCCTATCCTCTGCGTGATGTCAGGGCTGGTTTATAACTCTATATAACTATCTGGCCTGTCTGTCCTATCTGGCCTGTCTGTCCTTTCCTCTGTGTGACGTCAGGGCTGGTTTATAACTCTATATAACTATCTGGCCTGTCTTTCCTATCTTGCCTGTCTGTCCTTTCCTCTGTTTGATGTCAGGGCTGGTCTATAACTCTATATAACTATCTGGCCTGTCTGTCCTATCTGGCCTGTCTGTCCTGTCTGGCCTGTCTGTCCTTTCCTCTGTGTGACGTCAGGGCTGGTTTATAACTCTATATAACTATCTGGCCTGTGTGTCCTATCTGGCCTGTCTGTCCTTTCCTCTGTGTGACGTCAGGGCTGGTCTATAACTCTATATAACTATCTGGCATATCTGTCCTATCTGGCCTGTCTGTCCTTTCCTCTGTGTGACGTCAGGGCTGGTCTATAACTCTATATAACTATCTGGCCTGTCTGTCCTGTCTGGCCTGTCTGTCCTGTCTTGCCTGTCTGTCCTTTCCTCTGTGTGACGTCAGGGCAGGTCTATAACTCTATATAACTATCTGGCATATCTGTCCTATCTGGCCTGTCTGTCCTTTCCTCTGTGTGACGTCAGGGCTGGTTTATAACTCTATATAACTATCTGGCCTGTCTGTCCTTTCCTCTGTGTGACGTCAGGGCAGGTCTATAACTCTATATAACTATCTGGCCTGTCTGTCCTATCTGGCCTGTCTGTCCTTTCCTCTGTGTGACGTCAGGGCTGGTCTATAACTCTATATAACTATCTGGCCTGTCTGTCCTGTCTGGCCTGTCTGTCCTGTCTTGCCTGTCTGTCCTTTCCTCTGTGTGACGTCAGGGCTGGTCTATAACTCTACATAACTATCTGGCCTGTCTGTCCTATCTGGCCTGTCTGTCCTTTCCTCTGTGTGACGTCAGGGCTGGTTTATAACTCTATATAACTATCTGGCCTGTCTGTCCTGTCTGGCCTGTCTGTCCTGTAAGGCCTGTCTGTCCTTTCCTCTGTGTGATGTCAGGGCTGGTCTATAACTCTATATAACTATCTGGCCTGTCTGTCCTATCTGGCCTGTCTGTCCTGTCTGGCCTGTCGGTCCTTTCCTCTGCGTGACGTCAGGGCAGGTCTATAACTTTATATAACTATCTGGCCTGTCTGTCCTATCTGGCCTGTCTGTCCTTTCCTCTGTGTGACGTCAGGGCTGGTTTATAACTCTATATAACCATTTGGCCTGTCTGTCCTATCTGGCCTGTCTGTCCTTTCCTCTGTGTGACGTTAGGGCTGGTTTATAACTCTATATAACTATCTGGCCTGTCTGTCCTGTCTGGCCTGTCTGTCCTGTCTGGCCTGTCTGTCCTTTCCTCTGTGTGATATCAGGGCTGGTTTATAACTCTATATAACTATCTGGCCTGTCTGTTCTTTCCTCTGTGTTATATCACGGCTGGTTTATAACTCTATATAACTATCTGGCCTGTCTGTCCTGTCTGGCCTGTCTGTCCTATCCTCTGTGTGATGTCAGGGCTGGTTTATAACTCTATATAACTATCTTGCCTGTCTGTCCTGTCTGGCCTGTCTGTCCTTTCCTCTGTGTGACGTCAGGGCTGGTTTATAACTCTATATAACTATCTGGCCTGTCTGTCTTTCTGGCCTGTCTGTCCTTTCCTCTGTGTGATGTCAGGGCTGGTTTATAACTCTATATAACTATCTGGCCTGTCTGTCCTTTCCTCTGTGTGATGTCAGGGCTGGTTTATAACTCTATATAACTATCTGGCCTGTCCGTCCTATCTGGCCTGTCTGTCCTGTCTGGCCTGTCTGTCCTTTCCTCTGTGTGACGTCAGGCCTGTCTATAACTCTATATAACTATCTGGCCTGTCTGTCCTATCTGGCCTGTCTGTCCTTTCCTCTGTGTGACGTCAGGGCTGGTTTATAACTCTACATAACTATCTGGCCTGTCTGTCCTGTCTGGCCTGTCTGTCCTGTCAGGCCTGTCTGTCCTTTCCTCTGTGTGATGTCAGGGCTGGTCTATAACTCTATATAACTATCTGGCCTGTCTGTCCTATCTGGCCTGTCTGTCCTGTCTGGCCTGTCGGTCCTTTCCTCTGCGTGACGTCAGGGCAGGTCTATAACTTTATATAACTATCTGGCCTGTCTGTCCTATCTGGCCTGTCTGTCCTTTCCTCTGTGTGACGTCAGGGCTGGTTTATAACTCTATATAACTTTTTGGCCTGTCTGTCCTATCTGGCCTGTCTGTCCTTACCTCTGTGTGACGTTAGGGCTGGTTTATAACTCTATATAACTATCTGGCCTGTCTGTTCTTTCCTCTGTGTGATATCACGGCTGGTTTATAACTCTATATAACTATCTGGCCTGTCTGTCCTGTCTGGCCTGTCTGTCCTTTCCTCTGTGTGACGTCAGGGCTGGTTTATAACTCTATATAACTATCTGGCCTGTCTGTCCTTTCTGGCCTGTCTGTCCTTTCCTCTGTGTGAAGTCAGTGCAGGTTTATAACTCTATATAACTCTCTGGCCTGTCAGTACTTTCCTCTGTGTGACGTCAGGGCTGGTTTATAACTCTATATAACCATCTGGCCTGTCCCCCCTATCTGGCCTGTCTGTTCTTTCCTCTGTGTGATGTCAGGGCTGGTTTATAACTCTATATAACTATCTGGCCTGTCTGTCCTTTCCTCTGTGTGATGTCAGGGCTGGTTTATAACTCTATATAACTATCTGGCCTGTCTGTTCTTTCCTCTGTGTGATATCAGGTCTGGTTTATAACTCTATATAACTATCTGGCCTGTCTGTCCTGTCTGGCCTGCCTGTCCTATCCTCTGTGTGATGTCAGGGCTGGTTTATAACTCTATATAACTATCTGGCCTGTCTGTCCTGTCTGGCCTGTCTGTCCTTTCCTCTGTGTGACGTCAGGGCTGGTTTATAACTCTATATAACTATCTGGCCTGTCTGTCCTTTCCTCTGTGTGACGTTAGTGCTGGTCTATAACTCTATATAACTATCTGGCCTGTCTGTCCTGTCTGGCCTGCCTGTCCTATCCTCTGTGTGATGTCAGGGCTGGTTTATAACTCTATATAACTATCTGGCCTGTCTGTCCTATCTGGCCTGTCTGTCCTATCCTCTGTGTGATGTCAGGGCTGGTTTATAACTCTATATAACTATCTGGCCTGTCTGTCCTATCTGGCCTGTCTGTCCTGTCTGGCCTGTCTGTCCTTTCCTCTGTGTGACGTCAGGGATGGTTTATAACTCTATATAACTATCTGGCCTGTCTGTCATATCTGGCCTGTCTGTCCTATCCTCTGCGTGATGTCAGGGCTGGTTTATAACTCTATATAACTATCTGGCCTGTCTGTCCTATCTGGCCTGTCTGTCCTTTCCTCTGTGTGACGTCAGGGCTGGTTTATAACTCTATATAACTATCTGGCCTGTCTTTCCTATCTTGCCTGTCTGTCCTTTCCTCTGTTTGATGTCAGGGCTGGTCTATAACTCTATATAACTATCTGGCCTGTCTGACCTATCTGGCCTGTCTGTCCTGTCTGGCCTGTCTGTCCATTTCCTCTGTGTGACGTCAGGGCTGGTTTATAACTCTATATAACTATCTGGCCTGTGTGTCCTATCTGGCCTGTCTGTCCTTTCCTCTGTGTGACGTCAGGGCTGGTCTATAACTCTATATAACTATCTGGCATATCTGTCCTATCTGGCCTGTCTGTCCTTTCCTCTGTGTGACGTCAGGGCTGGTCTATAACTCTATATAACTATCTGGCCTGTCTGTCCTGTCTGGCCTGTCTGTCCTGTCTTGCCTGTCTGTCCTTTCCTCTGTGTGACGTCAGGGCAGGTCTATAACTCTATATAACTATCTGGCATATCTGTCCTATCTGGCCTGTCTGTCCTTTCCTCTGTGTGACGTCAGGGCTGGTTTATAACTCTATAAAACTATCTGGCCTGTCTGTCCTTTCCTCTGTGTGACGTCAGGGCAGGTCTATAACTCTATATAACTATCTGGCCTGTCTGTCCTATCTGGCCTGTCTGTCCTTTCCTCTGTGTGACGTCAGGGCTGGTCTATAACTCTATATAACTATCTGGCCTGTCTGTCCTGTCTGGCCTGTCTGTCCTGTCTTGCCTGTCTGTCCTTTCCTCTGTGTGACGTCAGGGCTGGTCTATAACTCTATATAACTATCTGGCCTGTCTGTCCTGTCTGGCCTGTCTGTCCTTTCCTCTGTGTGACGTCAGGGCTGGTTTATAACTCTATATAACTATTTGGCCTGTCTGTCCTATCTGGCCTGTCTGTCCTTACCTCTGTGTGACGTTAGGGCTGGTTTATAACTCTATATAACTATCTGGCCTGTCTGTCCTGTCTGGCCTGTCTGTCCTGTCTGGCCTGTCTGGCCTTTCCTCTGTGTGATATCAGGGCTGGTTTATAACTCTATATAACTATCTGGCCTGTCTGTTCTTTCCTCTGTGTGATATCACGGCTGGTTTATAACTCTATATAACTATCTGGCCTGTCTGTCCTGTCTGGCCTGTCTGTCCTATCCTCTGTGTGATGTCAGGAATGGTTTATAACTCTATATAACTATCTGGCCTGTCTGTCCTGTCTGGCCTGTCTGTCCTTTCCTCTGTGTGACGTCAGGGCTGGTTTATAACTCTATATAACTATCTGGCCTGTCTGTCCTTTCTGGCCTGTCTGTCCTTTCCTCTGTGTGAAGACAGTGCAGGTTTATAACTCTATATAACTCTCTGGCCTGTCAGTACTTTCCTCTGTGTGACGTCAGGGCTGGTTTATAACTCTATATAACCATCTGGCCTGTCCTTCCTATCTGGCCTGTCTGTTCTTTCCTCTGTGTGATGTCAGGGCTGGTTTATAACTCTATATAACTATCTGGCCTGTCTGTCCTTTCCTCTGTGTGATGTCAGGGCTGGTTTATAACTCTATATAACTATCTGGCCTGTCCGTCCTATCTGGCCTGTCTGTCCTGTCTGGCCTGTCTGTCCTTTCCTCTGTGTGACGTCAGGGCTGGTCTATAACTCTATATAACTATCTGGCCTGTCTGTCCTATCTGGCCTGTCTGTCCTATCCTCTCTGTGATGTCAGGGCTGGTTTATAACTTTATATAACTATCTGGCCTGTCTGTCCTATCTGGCCTGTCTGTCCTTTCCTCTGTGTGACGTCAGGGCTGGTTTATAACTCTATATAAATATATGGCCTGTCTGTCCTATCTGGCCTGTCTGTCCTTTCCTCTGTGTGATGTAAGGGAATACCCCCCTGATTTGTACAAAAATAAATGTCAAAATATTGGCATTGGACAAACCATGTACACGATGTCCAATACCACCCAAAGCGGCGTTGATTCGTGCAAAGTATATGGCAAATGCCATATGGCAATTGCCAATTGTAACACCTCAAAAATCCAACAGGGGGCGAGTGCGCTCCACCTGGGTTTTTCATATTGGAAATGCAACCCAAGTCAACATCCAAAAGAAAAATTTTGAAAAAATGATATTTTTTTCAAAAACTTTTTACCCCTTAAAAAAGTGCTTTCTGGGCCTTTTTTCGAATTTCTTTCGCTTTTTTTGTCAATTACACATGTGTAAGAACTGTATGAATATACTTTTGTCCAATTTTGATATCAAATTTTTTTTTTTTTAATTACATGCGCATAAGGCATATGTTTTGTCCATTTGCAATATGATTTCATAGGAAGTCAAAAGTCAAAAGTCAAAAATGTCAAAATTTGGTAAAAAAACTTCACACATCCTTAAAAAAGTGCTTTCTGGACCGTTTTTCAAAATTCTTTCAATTTTTATGTCAATTACACATGTATAAGAACTTTATCAACATACTTTAGTCATACTTTATTATCATTTTTTTTTTTTTTTTACTAGTGCATAAGGCATATGTTTTCTCCATTTGGAATATGATTTCATAGGAAGTCAAAAGTCAAAGTCAAAAGTAACGATTTTCCTCCGTGCAACTGGTGATCTGAAATGTGCAACTGGTGATCTGAAATGTGCAACTGGTGATCTGAAATGTGCAACTGGTAACCCAAAAAAAAATAATTTGATTCTATGTTTCCTTACTTTTTCAAAGTCACTGTGCATTTGCAATATGTTTTAATGGGCAGGTACCATCACGAATTTGTCATGCTATAAAAATCCTGCAGGAATGTGAAATTGACTGGCCCGATGAACTCGGGATGGCTTTGCAGTGATTCTGGGTCATCTCAATCGCTCGTTTGGGTTGATTTCAGAATGTCGCTTTTGGTGATGTTTTTTCACTATAGAATCATATTGCAAATGCACGTGCAACTGCTCACCCAAAAAAAAAATGTTTAGATTTTTTTTGTTTATGTTTCCTTACTTTTTCAAAGTCACTGTGCATTTGCAATATGTTTTTTCACTATAGAATCATATTGCAAATGCACGTGCAACTGGTCATCCCCCAAAAAAATTTTTAGATTTTTTTTGTTTATGTTTCCTTACTTTTTCAAAGTCACTGTGCATTTGCAATATGTTTTTTCACTATAGAATCATATTGCAAATGCACATGCAACTGGTCATCCCCCCAAAAAAATTTTAGATTTTTTTTGTTTATGTTTCCTTACTTTTTCAAAGTCACTGTGCATTTGCAATATGTTTTTTCACTATAGAATCATATTGCAAATGCACGTGCAACTGGTCATCCCCCCAAAAAAAATTTAGATTTTTTTTGTTTATTTTTCCTTACTTTTTCAAAGTCACTGTGCATTTGCAATATGTTTTTTCACTATAGAATCATATTGCAAATGCACGTGCAACTGGTCATCCCCCCAAAAAAAATTTAGATTTTTTTTGTTTATTTTTCCTTACTTTTTCAAAGTCACTGTGCATTTGCAATATGTTTTTTCACTATAGAATCATATTGCAAATGCACATGCAACTGGTCATCCCCCCAAAAAAAATTTAGATTTTTTTTATGTTTCCTTACTTTTTCAAAGTCACTGTGCATTTGCAATATGTTTTTTCACTATAGAATCATATTGCAAATGCACATGCAACTGGTCATCCCCCCCAAAAAAATTTAGATTTTTTTTATGTTTCCTTACTTTTTCAAAGTCACTGTGCATTTGCAATATGTTTTTTCACTATAGAATCATATTGCAAATGCACATGCAACTGGTCATCCCCCCCAAAAAAATTTAGATTTTTTTTATGTTTCCTTACTTTTTCAAAGTCACTGTGCATTTGCAATATGTTTTTTCACTATAGAATCATATTGCAAATGCACGTGCAACTGGTCACCCAAAAATAAAAATTTTGGATTTTTTTTGTTTATGTTTCCTTACTTTTTCAAAGTCACTGTGCATTTGCAATATGTTTCAATGGGCAGGTACCATCACGAATTTGTCATGCTCAAAATTTTTTAGATGTATTTTTTTTTGTTTCTTACTTTTTCAAAGTCACTGTGCATTTGCAATATGTTTTTTCACTACAGAATCATATTGCAAATGCACGTGCAACTGGTCATCCCCCAAAAAAAATTTTAGATTTTTTTTGTTTATTTTTCCTTACTTTTTCAAAGTCACTGTGCATTTGCAATATGTTTTTTCACTATAGAATCATATTGCAAATGCACATGCAACTGGTCATCCCCCCCAAAAAAATTTAGATTTTTTTTGTTTATGTTTCCTTACTTTTTCAAAGTCACTGTGCATTTGCAATATGTTTTTTCACTATAGAATCATATTGCAAATGCACATGCAACTGGTCATCCCCCCCAAAAAATTTTAGATTTTTTTTGTTTATGTTTCCTTACTTTTTCAAAGTCACTGTGCATTTGCAATATGTTTTTTCACTATAGAATCATATTGCAAATGCACGTGCAACTGGTCACCCAAAAAAAAAAAATTGGATTTTTTTTGTTTATGTTTCCTTACTTTTTCAAAGTCACTGTGCATTTGCAATATGTTTTTTCACTATAGAATCATATTGCAAATGCACATGCAACTGGTCATCCCCCCAAAAAAATTTTAGATTTTTTTTGTTTATGTTTCCTTACTTTTTCAAAGTCACTGTGCATTTGCAATATGTTTTTTCACTATAGAATCATATTGCAAATGCACGTGCAACTGGTCATCCCCCAAAAAAAATTTTAGATTTTTTTTGTTTATTTTTCCTTACTTTTTCAAAGTCACTGTGCATTTGCAATATGTTTTTTCACTATAGAATCATATTGCAAATGCACATGCAACTGGTCATCCCCCCCCCCAAAAAATTAGATTTTTTTTATGTTTCCTTACTTTTTCAAAGTCACTGTGCATTTGCAATATGTTTTTTCACTATAGAATCATATTGCAAATGCACATGCAACTGGTCATCCCCCCCAAAAAAATTTTAGATTTTTTTAGTTTATGTTTCCTTACTTTTTCAAAGTCACTGTGCATTTGCAATATGTTTTTTCACTATAGAATCATATTGCAAATGCACGTGCAACTGGTCATCCCCCCAAAAAAATTTTAGATTTTTTTTGTTTATGTTTCCTTACTTTTTCAAAGTCACTGTGCATTTGCAATATGTTTTTTCACTATAGAATCATATTGCAAATGCACATGCAACTGGTCATCCCCCCCAAAAAATTTTAGATTTTTTTTGTTTATGTTTCCTTACTTTTTCAAAGTCACTGTGCATTTGCAATATGTTTTTTCACTATAGAATCATATTGCAAATGCACGTGCAACTGGTCACCCAAAAAAAAAAAAATTGGATTTTTTTTGTTTATGTTTCCTTACTTTTTCAAAGTCACTGTGCATTTGCAATATGTTTTTTCACTATAGAATCATATTGCAAATGCACATGCAACTGGTCATCCCCCCAAAAAAATTTTAGATTTTTTTTGTTTATGTTTCCTTACTTTTTCAAAGTCACTGTGCATTTGCAATATGTTTTTTCACTATAGAATCATATTGCAAATGCACGTGCAACTGGTCATCCCCCAAAATTTTTTTTAGATTTTTTTTGTTTATTTTTCCTTACTTTTTCAAAGTCACTGTGCATTTGCAATATGTTTTTTCACTATAGAATCATATTGCAAATGCACATGCAACTGGTCATCCCCCCCCCCAAAAAATTAGATTTTTTTTATGTTTCCTTACTTTTTCAAAGTCACTGTGCATTTGCAATATGTTTTTTCACTATAGAATCATATTGCAAATGCACATGCAACTGGTCATCCCCCCCAAAAAAATTTTAGATTTTTTTAGTTTATGTTTCCTTACTTTTTCAAAGTCACTGTGCATTTGCAATATGTTTTTTCACTATAGAATCATATTGCAAATGCACGTGCAACTGGTCACCCAAAAATAAAAAATTTGGATTTTTTTTGTTTATGTTTCCTTACTTTTTCAAAGTCACTGTGCATTTGCAATATGTTTCAATGGGCAGGTACCATCACGAATTTGTCATGCTCCAAATTTTTTAGATGTATTTTTTTTTGTTTCTTACTTTTTCAAAGTCACTGTGCATTTGCAATATGTTTTAAAGGGCAGGTACCATCACGAATTTGTCATGCTATAAAAATCTTGCAGGAATGTGAAATTGACTGGCCCGATGAACTCGGGATGGCTTTGCAGTGATTCTGGGTCATCTCAATCGCTCGTTTGGGTTGATTTCAGAATGTCGCTTTTGGTGATGTTTTTTCACTATAGGATCATATTGCAAATGTACAAGAGTCAAGTGGACAAGAGTCCATCAGTCAATTAGATATCATTCTGACCACCAAACTGATACAAACTGACACCAAACCCACTTTTTCCAACTCGTTTAGTAGCCAACTATTACATACTTCAGAGCTGGCCCAAAATTCACAACCCCTTCGGTTCAAACCATAAAAAAACCATAAAACACGTAGTTACGTTCTAGCTGCGGGTCCATTTCTTATGTTATGTGTTGGCCTAGCTGAGGCGACCCCGAATCCCAAGTTTCGGCTCGATAGGTCATTTGGTGTCCGAGAAAAACCCTAATTGGTGCTGAAAATCCACTATTTTCCATGACTTGCTACGGGGTCCTTGAATGAGCTATTGGACAGAAACGTTGGGGTCTGTCTATATGGGCCGAGACGTCCGCAATGCACCTAGTCTTGCGACTCTGGGACATTTCTAAATGTCGTCATTTTCGTGATGCAAAAATGAATTGAAGTTATTTCAAATGTACAAGGCTGTTTCTCGGTCCGAGAACCTTCTAGAGCCACGTAACTCACCACGCACCATCTACGGGAGGTCTAGAACAGGTTTCTAAAGTTTCGGAACTCTAGGTCCGACGGTTCTTTTTTAGCTCCAACAAAGCTAACTATTGGAGCCACTGTCTGTCTCTACGCACCCCAATACGTCCCTCCTTCCAAGTTGTGTTTTAGTGTGATTTTTTTTTCCTTTGAATTTTTTTGGGAAAAATGACTGATTTACAGTTCATGGGGGTTGCCTAATCACACATATGAAGTTTTGGAAAGATCAGACTTTTTTAACCCTTCGAAACAGCCCCTGAGACACCAATTATGGCACTTCCGGTTGGCACAGGAAGTTATAAATCAACACATATCCTCATTGGGGTATGCTGTTACAGAATCCTGAGTTTTAAGTCCTTACGTTAAGAATTGACTGATCTACACAGGGTTGAATGCACTATGTCTATCAAACTGCATGCAGTGTATGGGTAAACACTTTTAGGGGCATTTTAACCACTTCCGGTTGGTCCAGGAAGCTTAGAATCAACACAGGTAGACCTCATAGTGGCCTGATGGACTGGTACCGAAGACAGGTTCATACGGCATTCATAACCCACATAGGCCTCAGGTTGAAATTAGGGGTGCAGGCAATGTATTCCTATGGGGAGAGATGACACTGTAATCTGTGAGATCAAAAAACACTGTTTTACTGTTAAGGGTTAATGCCACACGGTCAAGGTTAGGCTTGTTCAGATCGGGAGGACCTTAGGAACATTCATGTGGTGCAATTTTTCTTCTCACTCTAACGGTTCTCTCACTGTCACCCAAAAGCAAATGACATTGTGGTGCAGGCTTCATTTTGGGCCTACTATTCTAATGCTCGCTGCGCCTAGACCGAGCGAGCTACGGTCAAGCGGGATATCTCGCTGAACTCGGTACGGCCTAGGGATTATGGTAATGCCATTTCCTGCTCTCTGTGTCTTTAAGCACCGCACTTTATCACTCCATCCTTCCTGTGTGTGTGTGAGGGAGCTTTTCTTTGACATCTGTTGGGATTAATGACTGATTTACAGTTCAGAAGGGTTACCTAGTCACACATATGAAGTTTTGGAGAGATGTGACTTTTTTAACCCTTCGAAACAGAGAGTGTGACCCAATTAAAGGCACTTCCGGTTGGCACAGGAAGCTATAAGTAAACACATGTCTTGATTTACATAGCCACTTACAGAATCCCGAGTTTTAAGTCTTTACGTTAAGAATTGACTGATCTACACAGGGTTGAATGCACTATGTCTATCAAACTGCAGGCAGTGTATGGGTAAACACTTTTAGGGGCATTTTAACCACTTCCGGTTGCTCCAGGAAGCTTAGATTCGACACAGGTAGATCTCATAGTGGCCTGATGGACTGGTACCGAAGACAGGTTCATACGGCATTCATAACCCATATAGGCTTCAGGTTGAATTTTGTGGTGCAGGCTATGTATTCCTATGGGGAGAGATGTCACTGTAATCTGTGAGATCAAAAAACCCTGTTTTACTGTGAAGGGTTAATGCCACACGTTCAAGGTTAGGCTTGTTCAGATCGGGAGGACCTTAGGAACATTCATGTGGTGGAATTGTGCTTCTCACCCTAACGGTTCTCTCACTGCCACCCAAAATCAAATGACATTGTGGTGCAGGCTTCATTTTGGGCCTTCTTTTTTTCAAGTTTGCTGCACTCAGAACGAGCTACGGTCAAGCGGGGCGTCTCCTTGAACTCGGCACAGTCTGGAGACTATGGTGATGCCATTTTTTGTGTTGATTTCAGAATGCCATTTTGGTGATGGTCCCTCTCCGTTTAAACATATTGCAAATGTACAAAAGTCAACTAGCAAGTCAGTGTCCATCAGTCAATTAGATGTCATTATGACACCAAATGGATATCAATTGACACCAAACCCACTTTTTCCTACTCATTTAGTAGCCAACTATCACATATGTCAGAGCAGTCCCATAATTCACAGCGCCTTCGGTTTAAAACATAATAAAAAGGTAAAACACATAGTTACGTTCTAGCTGCGGGTCCAGTTCGGACATTATGTGAAGGCCTATGTGAGGCGACCCCGAATCCCGAGTTTCGGCTCGATAGGTCATTTGGTGTCCGAGAAAAACCCTAATTGGTGCTGAAAATCCACTTTTTTCCATGCCTTGCTACGGGGTCCTTGAACGAGCTATCGGACAGGCACGTCGGGGTCCGTCTCTATGGGCCGAGCCGGTTTCAATGCACCTAGCCTTGCGTCTCTGAGACTTTTCTAAACGTTGTCATTTTCGTAATGGTCAAAATGAATTGAAGGTATTGCAAATGTACGAGGCTGTTTCTCGGTCCGAGAACCGTCTAGAGCCACGTAACTCACCACGCACCATCAACCGGAGGTCTAGAACAGGTTTCTAAAGTTTCGGAACTCTAGGTCTGACGGTTCTTTTTTAGCTCCAACAAAGCTAACTATTGCAGCCACTGTCTGTCTCTACGCACCCCAATACGTCCCTCCATCCAAGGTGTGTTTTAGTGTGATTTTTTTTTCCTTTGATTTTTTTTGGGAAAAATGACTGATTTACAGTTCATGGGGGTTGCCTAATCACACATATGAAGTTTTGGAAAGATCAGACTTTTTTAACCCCTTGAAACAGCCCCTGAGACACCAGTTATGGCACTTCCGGTTGGCACAGGAAGCTATAAATCAACACATATCCCCATTGGGGTATGCTGTTACAGAATCCTGAGTTTTTAGTCCTTACGTTAAGAACTGACTGATTTACACAGGGTTGAATGCACTATGTCTGTCAAACTGCAGGCAGGGTATGGGTAAACACTTTTAGGGGCATTTTAACCACTTCCGGTTGGTCCAGGAAGCTCAGAATCAACACAGGTAGACCTCATAGTGGCCTGATGGACTGGTACCGAAGACAGGTTCATACGGCATTCATAACCCATATAGACTTCAGGTTGAAATTAGGGGTGCAGGCAATGTATTCCTATGGGGAGAGATGACACTGTAATCTGTGAGATCAAAAAACACTGTTTTACTCTTAAGGGTTAATGCCACACGGTCAAGGTTAGGCTTGTACAGATCGGGAGGACCTTAGGAACATTCATGTGGTGGAATTTTTCTTCTCACCCTAACGGTTCTCTCACTGTCACTCAAAAGCAAATGACATTGTGGGGCAGGCTTCATTTTGGGCCTACTTTTCTAATGGTCGTTGCGCTTAGACCGAGCGAGCTACGGTCAAGCGGGATAGCTCGTTGAACTCAGCACAGTCTGGAGACTATGGTGATGCCATTTTTTATGTTGATTTCAGAATGCCATTTTGGTGATGGTCCCTCTCCGTTTAAACATATTGCAAATGCACAAAAGTCAACTAGCAAGTCAGTGTCCATCAGTCAATTAGATGTCATTATGACACCAAACCCACTTTTTACTACTCATTTAGAAGCCAACTATCACATATGTCAGAGCAGTCCCATAATTCACAGCGCCTTTAGTTTAAAACATAATAAAAAGGTAAAACACATAGTTACGTTCTAGCTGCGGGTCCAGTTCGGACATTATGTGAAGTCCTATGTGAGGCGACCCCGAATCCCGAGTTTCGGCTCGATAGGTCATTTGGTGTCCGAGAAAAACCCTAATTGGTGCTGAAAATCCACTTTTTTCCATGCCTTGCTACGGGGTCCTTGAACGAGCTATCGGACAGAAACGTTGGGGTCTGTCTCTATGGGCCGAGCCGGTTTCAATGCACCTAGCCTTGCGTCTCTGAGACTTTTCTAAACGTCGTCATTTTCGTAATGGTCAAAATGAATTGAAGGTATTGCAAATGTACGAGGCTGTTTCTCGGTCCGAGAACCGTCTAGAGCCACGTAACTCACCACGCACCATCGACCGGAGGTCTAGAACAGGTTTCTAAAGTTTCGGAACTCTAGGTCTGACGGTTCTTTTTTAGCTCGAACAAAGCTAACTATTGCAGCCACTGTCTGTCTCTACGCACCCCAATACGTCCCTCCATTCAAGTTGTGTTTTAGTGTGATTTTTTTTTCCTTTGAATTTTTTGGGGAAAAATGACTGATTTACAGTTCATGGGGGTTGCCTAATCACATATATGAAGTTTTGGACAGATCAGACTTTTTTAACCCTTTGAAACAGCCCCTGAGACACCAATTATGGCACTTCCGGTTGGCACAGGAAGCTATAAATCACCACATATCCTCATTGGGGTATGCTGTTACAGAATCCTGAGTTTTAAGTCTTTACGTTAACAACTGAGTTATTTACGGAGGGTTTAGTATGTGTGTGTTATTTCAGAAAATCATAGAAAATCACAGAAATCTCGCAGAGCTCCGCAGCACACTTTAAAAAGATTCGTATGAACACCCTGCAACTGGATCTGTAACCGTTGAAAAAAAAAAACGCCTATTTGTGACCATTGCCAAGTTGTCATTGTTCCGTTTCTCTTAAATGACGATAGATAAATGGCTGGTTCTTTTTTTATTGACACCGGAGGCTCCTTGACTTTGACCTGAAGTGGAAAAATAATTTGTCAATTTCCATTTAGGACCTTTAATCCCAGAAAAACGGCCATAACTCAAAAACCGTCGAGGCCTAGACGCCATCTTGTTCGGGGCCAACTGCCCATTATGCCAAACCTACGCTCACCAAGTTTCGGCTTTGAAATATTTTCCGTTTTCGAGATAAGGCCCCGTCGTGATTCGTGATGTTTTGCCAAATTGCCATATGATTCCGTATGCCCTCTTGTGGGAAATTCCGGGATAGCGGAAAAACGGTCAAAAACTTGTTTATTTTATAAAACGGAAACCGAATGTCCGACAAAGTTCATTTGATGACTTCCCGGTAGGTCTGGCCCTACCGCACGGCCCGACGCCGACCGCGAATTTTACAAACGATTTCGGACGTCTAGTAAGGGACCGTACATTTGCAATATGGACTTTCTCACTGATCATACACGAAATGCCGAAATGTTCCCTTAAGGTATGTCAGGGCTGGTCTATAACTCTATATAACTATCTGGCCTGTCTGTCCTATCTGGCCTGTCTGTCCTTTCCTCTGTGTGACGTCAGGGCAGGTCTATAACTCTATATAACTATCTGGCCTGTCTGTCCTGTCTGGCCTGTCTGTCCTTTCCTCTGTGTGACGTCAGGGCTGGTCTATAACTCTATATAACTATCTGGCCTGTCTGTCCTTTCCTCTGTGTGACGTCAGGGCTGGTTTATAACTCTATATAACTATCTGGCCTGTCTGTCCTATCTGGCCTGTCTGTCCTTTCCTCTGTGTGACGTCAGGGCTGGTTTATAACTCTATATAACTATCTGGCATGTCTGTCCTATCTGGCCTGTCTGTCCTTTCCTCTGTGTGACGTCAGGGCTGGTCTATAACTCTATATAACTATCTGGCCTGTCTGTCCTATCTGGCCTGTCTGTCCTTTCCTCTGTGTGACGTCAGGGCTGGTCTATAACTCTATATAACTATCTGGCCTGTCTGTCCTGTCTGGCCTGTCTGTCCTGTCTTGCCTGTCTGTCCTTTCCTCTGTGTGACGTCAGGGCTGGTTTATAACTCTATATAACTATCTGGCATATCTGTCCTATCTGGCCTGTCTGTCCTTTCCTCTGTGTGACGTCAGGGCTGGTTTCTAACTCTATATTAACTATCTGGCCTGTCTGTCCTATCTGGCCTGTCTGTCCTATCCTCTCTGTGATGTCAGGGTTGGTTTATAACTCTATATAACTATCTGGCCTGTCTGTCCTATCTGGCCTGTCTGTCCTTTCCTCTGTGTGACGTCAGGGCTGGTTTATAACTCTATATAACTATCTGGCCTGTCTGTCCTATCTGGCCTGTCTGTCCTTTCCTCTGTGTGATGTCAGGGCTGGTCTATAACTCTATATAACTATCTGGCCTGTCTGTCCTATCTGGCCTGTCTGTCCTTTCCTCTGTGTGACGTCAGGGCAGGTCTATAACTCTATATAACTATCTGGCCTGTCTGTCCTGTCTGGCCTGTCTGTCCTTTCCTCTGTGTGACGTCAGGGCTGGTCTATAACTCTATATAACTATCTGGCCTGTCTGTCCTTTCCTCTGTGTGACGTCAGGGCTGGTTTATAACTCTATATAACTATCTGGCCTGTCTGGCCTATCTGGCCTGTCTGTCCTTTCCTCTGTGTGACGTCAGGGCTGGTTTATAACTCTATATAACTATCTGGCCTGTCTGTCCTATCTGGCCTGTCTGTCCTTTCCTCTGTGTGACATCAGGGCAGGTCTATAACTCTATATAACTATCTGGCATGTCTGTCCTATCTGGCCTGTCTGTCCTTTCCTCTGTGTGACGTCAGGGCTGGTCTATTACTCTATATAACTATCTGGCCTGTCTGTCCTATCTGGCCTGTCTGTCCTTTCCTCTGTGTGACGTCAGGGCTGGTCTATAACTCTATATAACTATCTGGCCTGTCTGTCCTGTCTGGCCTGTTTGTCCTGTCTTGCCTGTCTGTCCTTTCCTCTGTGTGACGTCAGGGCTGGTTTATAACTCTATATAACTATCTGGCCTGTGTGTCCTATCTGGCCTGTCTGTCCTTTCCTCTGTGTGACGTCAGGGCAGGTCTATAACTCTATATAACTATCTGGCATATCTGTCCTATCTGGCCTGTCTGTCCTTTCCTCTGTGTGACGTCAGGGCTGGTCTATAACTCTATATAACTATCTGGCCTGTCTGTCCTGTCTGGCCTTTCTGTCCTGTCTTGCCTGTCTGTCCTTTCCTCTGTGTGACGTCAGGGCTGGTTTATAACTCTATATAACTATCTGGCCTGTGTGTCCTATCTGGCCTGTCTGTCCTTTCCTCTGTGTGACGTCAGGGCAGGTCTATAACTCTATATAACTATCTGGCATATCTGTCCTATCTGGCCTGTCTGTCCTTTCCTCTGTGTGACGTCAGGGCTGGTTTATAACTCTATATAACTATCTGGCCTGTCTGTCCTGTCTGGCCTGTCTGTCCTGTCAGGCCTGTCTGTCCTTTCCTCTGTGTGATGTCAGGGCTGGTCTATAACTCTATATAACTATCTGGCCTGTCTGTCCTATCTGGCCTGTCTGTCCTGTCTGGCCTGTCGGTCCTTTCCTCTGCGTGACGTCAGGGCAGGTCTATAACTTTATATAACTATTTGGCCTGTCTGTCCTATCTGGCCTGTCTGTCCTTACCTCTGTGTGACGTTAGGGCTGGTTTATAACTCTATATAACTATCTGGCCTGTCTGTCCTGTCTGGCCTGTCTGTCCTGTCTGGCCTGTCTGTCCTTTCCTCTGTGTGATATCAGGGCTGGTTTATAACTCTATATAACTATCTGGCCTGTCTGTTCTTTCCTCTGTGTGATATCACGGCTGGTTTATAACTCTATATAACTATCTGGCCTGTCTGTCCTGTCTGGCCTGTCTGTCCTATCCTCTGTGTGATGTCAGGGCTGGTTTATAACTCTATATAACTATCTGGCCTGTCTGTCCTGTCTGGCCTGTCTGTCCTTTCCTCTGTGTTACGTCAGGGCTGGTTTATAACTCTATATAACTATCTGGCCTGTCTGTCCTTTCTGGCCTGTCTGTCCTTTCCTCTGTGTGAAGTCAGTGCAGGTGTATAACTCTATATAACTCTCTGGCCTGTCAGTACTTTCCTCTGTGTGACGTCAGGGCTGGTTTATAACTCTATATAACCATCTGGCCTGTCTGTCCTGTCTGGCCTGTCTGTCCTTTCCTCTGTGTGACGTCAGGGCTGGTTTATAACTCTATATAACTATCTGGCCTGTCTGTCCTTTCCTCTGTGTGACGTTAGTGCTGGTCTATAACTCTATATAACTATCTGGCCTGTCTGTCCTATCTGGCCTGTCTGTCCTATCCTCTGTGTGATGTCAGGGCTGGTTTATAACTCTATATAACTATCTGGCCTGTCTGTCCTATCTGGCCTGTCTGTCCTTTCCTCTGTGTGACGTCAGGGCTGGTTTATAACTCTATATAACTATATGGCCTGTCTGTCCTATCTGGCCTGTCTGTCCTTTCCTCTGTGTGATGTCAGGGCTGGTCTATAACTCTATATAACTATCTGGCCTGTCTGTCCTATCTGGCCTGTCTGTCCTTTCCTCTGTGTGACGTCAGGGCAGGTCTATAACTCTATATAACTATCTGGCCTGTCTGTCCTGTCTGGCCTGTCTGTCCTTTCCTCTGTGTGACGTCAGGGATGGTTTATAACTCTATATAACTATCTGGCCTGTCTGTCATATCTGGCCTGTCTGTCCTATCCTCTGCGTGATGTCAAGGCTGGTTTATAACTCTATATAACTATCTGGCCTGTCTGTCCTATCTGGCCTGTCTGTCCTTTCCTCTGTGTGACGTCAGGGCTGGTTTATAACTCTATATAACTATCTGGCCTGTCTTTCCTATCTTGCCTGTCTGTCCTTTCCTCTGTTTGACGTCAGGGCAGGTCTATAACTCTATATAACTATCTGGCCTGTCTGTCCTATCTGGCCTGTCTGTCCTTTCCTCTGTGTGACGTCAGGGCTGGTTTATAACTCTATATAACTATATGGCCTGTCTGTCCTATCTGGCCTGTCTGTCCTTTCCTCTGTGTGATGTCAGGGCTGGTCTATAACTCTATATAACTATCTGGCCTGTGTGTCCTATCTGGCCTGTCTGTCCTTTCCTCTGTGTGACGTCAGGGCAGGTCTATAACTCTATATAACTATCTGGCCTGTCTGTCCTGTCTGGCCTGTCTGTCCTTTCCTCTGTCTGACGTCAGGGCTGGTCTATAACTCTATATAACTATCTGGCCTGTCTGTCCTTTCCTCTGTGTGACGTCAGGGCTGGTTTATAACTCTATATAACTATCTGGCCTGTCTGTCCTATCTGGCCTGTCTGTCCTTTCCTCTGTGTGACGTCAGGGCTGGTTTATAACTCTATATAACTATCTGGCCTGTCTGTCCTATCTGGCCTGTCTGTCCTTTCCTCTGTGTGACGTCAGGGCAGGTCTATAACTCTATATAACTATCTGGCATGTCTGTCCTATCTGGCCTGTCTGTCCTTTCCTCTGTGTGACGTCAGGGCTGGTCTATAACTCTATATAACTATCTGGCTTGTCTGTCCTATCTGGCCTGTCTGTCCATTCCTCTGTGTGACGTCAGGGCTGGTCTATAACTCTATATAACTATCTGGCCTGTCTGTCCTGTCTGTCCTGTCTTGCCTGTCTGTCCTTTCCTCTGTGTGACGTCAGGGCTGGTTTATAACTCTATATAACTATCTGGCCTGTGTGTCCTATCTGGCCTGTCTGTCCTTTCCTCTGTGTGACGTCAGGGCAGGTCTATAACTCTATATAACTATCTGGCCTGTCTGTCCTATCTGGCCTGTCTGTCCTTTCCTCTGTGTGACGTCAGGGCTGGTCTATAACTCTATATAACTATCTGGCCTGTCTGTCCTGTCTGGCCTGTCTGTCCTGTCTTGCCTGTCTGTCCTTTCCTCTGTGTGACGTCAGGGCTGGTCTATATAACTAGCTGGCCTGTCTGTCCGATCTGGGCTGTCTGTACTTTCCTCTGTGTGACGTCAGGGCTGGTTTATAACTCTATATAACTATCTGGCCTGTCTGTCCTGTCTGGCCTGTCTGTCCTATCAGGCCTGTCTGTCCTTTCCTCTGTGTGATGTCAGGGCTGGTCTATAACTCTATATAACTATCTGGCCTGTCTGTCCTATCTGGCCTGTCTGTCCTGTCTGGCCTGTCGGTCCTTTCCTCTGCGTGACGTCAGGGCAGGTCTATAACTTTCTATAACTATCTGGCCTGTCTGTCCTATCTGGCCTGTCTGTCCTTTCCTCTGTGTGACGTCAGGGCTGGTTTATAACTCTATATAACTATTTGGCCTGTCTGTCCTATCTGGCCTGTCTGTCCTTACCTCTGTGTGACGTTAGGGCTGGTTTATAACTCTATATAACTATCTGGCCTGTCTGTCCTGTCTGGCCTGTCTGTCCTGTCTGGCCTGTCTGTCCTTTCCTCTGTGTGATATCAGGGCTGGTTTATAACTCTATATAACTATCTGGCCTGTCTGTTCTTTCCTCTGTGTGATATCACGGCTGGTTTATAACTCTATATAACTATCTGGCCTGTCTGTCCTGTCTGGCCTGTCTGTCCTATCCTCTGTGTGATGTCAGGGCTGGTTTATAACTCTATATAACTATCTGGCCTGTCTGTCCTGTCTGGACTGTCTGTCCTTTCCTCTGTGTGATGTCAGGGTTGGTTTATAACTCTATATAACTATCTGGCCTGTCTGTCCTGTCTGGCCTGTCAGTCCTTTCCTCTGTGTGACGTCAGGGCTGGTTTATAACTCTATATAACTATCTGGCCTGTCTGTCCTGTCTGGCCTGTCTGTCCTATCCTCTGTGTGATGTCAGGGCTGGTTTATAACTCTATATAACTATCTGGCCTGTCTGTCCTGTCTGGCCTGTCTGTCCTTTCCTCTGTGTGATGTCAGGGCTGGTCTATAACTCTATATAACTATCTGGCCTGTCTGTCCTATCTGGCCTGTCTGTCCTGTCTGGCCTGTCGGTCCTTTCCTCTGCGTGACGTCAGGGCAGGTCTATAACTTTATATAACTATCTGGCCTTTCTGTCCTATCTGGCCTGTCTGTCCTTTCCTCTGTGTGATATCAGGGCTGGTTTATAACTCTATATAACTATCTGGCCTGTCTGTCCTTTCCTCTGTGTGACGTCAGGGCTGGTTTATAACTCTATATAACTATCTGGCCTGTCTGTCCTTTCTGGCCTGTCTGTCCTTTCCTCTGTGTGAAGTCAGTGCAGGTTTATAACTCTATATAACTCTCTGGCCTGTCAGTACTTTCCTCTGTGTGAAGTCAGTGCAGGTTTATAACTCTATATAACTATCTGGCCTGTCTGTCCTATCTGGCCTGTCTGTCCTTTCCTCTGTGTGACGTCAGGGCTGGTTTATAACTCTATATAACTATCTGGCCTGTCTGTCCTATCTGGCCTGTCTGTCCTTTCCTCTGTGTGACGTCAGGTCAGGTCTATAACTCTATATAACCATCTGGCCTGTCCTTCCTATCTGGCCTGTCTGTTCTTTCTTCTTTGTGATGTCAGGGCTGGTTTATAACTCTATATAACTATCTGGCCTGTCTGTCCTTTCCTCTGTGTGATGTCAGGGCTGGTTTATAACTCTATATAACTATCTGGCCTGTCTGTTCTTTCCTCTGTGTGATGTCAGGGCTGGTTTATAACTCTATATAACTATCTGGCCTGTCTGTCCTGTCTGGCCTGTCTGTCCTTTCCTCTGTGTGATGTCATGGTTGGTTTATAACTCTATATAACAATCTGGCCTGTCTGTCCTTTCCTCTGTGTGACGTTAGTGCTGGTCTATAACTCTATATAACTATCTGGCCTGTCTGTCCTATCTGGCCTGTCTGTCCTATCCTCTGTGTGATGTCAGGGCTGGTTTATAACTCTATATAACTATCTGGCCTGTCTGTCCTATCTGGCCTGTCTGTCCTGTCTGGCCTGTCTGTCCTTTCCTCTGTGTGACGTCAGGGATGGTTTATAACTCTATATAACTATCTGGCCTGTCTGTCATATCTGGCCTGTCTGTCCTATCCTCTGCGTGATGTCAGGGCTGGTCTATAACTCTATATAACTATCTGGCCTGTCTGTCCTATCTGGCCTGTCTGTCCTGTCTGGCCTGTCGGTCCTTTCCTCTGCGTGACGTCAGGGCAGGTCTATAACTTTCTATAACTATCTGGCCTGTCTGTCCTATCTGGCCTGTCTGTCCTTTCCTCTGTGTGACGTCAGGGCTGGTTTATAACTCTATATAACTATTTGGCCTGTCTGTCCTATCTGGCCTGTCTGTCCTTACCTCTGTGTGACGTTAGGGCTGGTTTATAACTCTATATAACTATCTGGCCTGTCTGTCCTGTCTGGCCTGTCTGTCCTGTCTGGCCTGTCTGTCCTTTCCTCTGTGTGATATCAGGGCTGGTTTATAACTCTATATAACTATCTGGCCTGTCTGTTCTTTCCTCTGTGTGATATCACGGCTGGTTTATAACTCTATATAACTATCTGGCCTGTCTGTCCTGTCTGGCCTGTCTGTCCTATCCTCTGTGTGATGTCAGGGCTGGTTTATAACTCTATATAACTATCTGGCCTGTCTGTCCTGTCTGGACTGTCTGTCCTTTCCTCTGTGTGATGTCAGGGTTGGTTTATAACTCTATATAACTATCTGGCCTGTCTGTCCTGTCTGGCCTGTCAGTCCTTTCCTCTGTGTGACGTCAGGGCTGGTTTATAACTCTATATAACTATCTGGCCTGTCTGTCCTGTCTGGCCTGTCTGTCCTATCCTCTGTGTGATGTCAGGGCTGGTTTATAACTCTATATAACTATCTGGCCTGTCTGTCCTGTCTGGCCTGTCTGTCCTTTCCTCTGTGTGATGTCAGGGCTGGTCTATAACTCTATATAACTATCTGGCCTGTCTGTCCTATCTGGCCTGTCTGTCCTGTCTGGCCTGTCGGTCCTTTCCTCTGCGTGACGTCAGGGCAGGTCTATAACTTTATATAACTATCTGGCCTTTCTGTCCTATCTGGCCTGTCTGTCCTTTCCTCTGTGTGATATCAGGGCTGGTTTATAACTCTATATAACTATCTGGCCTGTCTGTCCTTTCCTCTGTGTGACGTCAGGGCTGGTTTATAACTCTATATAACTATCTGGCCTGTCTGTCCTTTCTGGCCTGTCTGTCCTTTCCTCTGTGTGAAGTCAGTGCAGGTTTATAACTCTATATAACTCTCTGGCCTGTCAGTACTTTCCTCTGTGTGAAGTCAGTGCAGGTTTATAACTCTATATAACTATCTGGCCTGTCTGTCCTATCTGGCCTGTCTGTCCTTTCCTCTGTGTGACGTCAGGGCTGGTTTATAACTCTATATAACTATCTGGCCTGTCTGTCCTATCTGGCCTGTCTGTCCTTTCCTCTGTGTGACGTCAGGTCAGGTCTATAACTCTATATAACCATCTGGCCTGTCCTTCCTATCTGGCCTGTCTGTTCTTTCTTCTTTGTGATGTCAGGGCTGGTTTATAACTCTATATAACTATCTGGCCTGTCTGTCCTTTCCTCTGTGTGATGTCAGGGCTGGTTTATAACTCTATATAACTATCTGGCCTGTCTGTTCTTTCCTCTGTGTGATGTCAGGGCTGGTTTATAACTCTATATAACTATCTGGCCTGTCTGTCCTGTCTGGCCTGTCTGTCCTTTCCTCTGTGTGATGTCATGGTTGGTTTATAACTCTATATAACAATCTGGCCTGTCTGTCCTTTCCTCTGTGTGACGTTAGTGCTGGTCTATAACTCTATATAACTATCTGGCCTGTCTGTCCTATCTGGCCTGTCTGTCCTATCCTCTGTGTGATGTCAGGGCTGGTTTATAACTCTATATAACTATCTGGCCTGTCTGTCCTATCTGGCCTGTCTGTCCTGTCTGGCCTGTCTGTCCTTTCCTCTGTGTGACGTCAGGGATGGTTTATAACTCTATATAACTATCTGGCCTGTCTGTCATATCTGGCCTGTCTGTCCTATCCTCTGCGTGATGTCAGGGCTGGTTTATAACTCTATATAACTATCTGGCCTGTCTGTCCTATCTGGCCTGTCTGTCCTTTCCTCTGTGTGACGTCAGGGCTGGTCTATAACTCTATTTAACTATCTGGCCTGTCTGTCCTATCTGGCCTGTCCGTCCTTTCCTCTGTGTGACGTCAGGGCTGGTCTATAACTCTATATAACTATCTGGCCTGTCTGTCCTGTCTGGCCTGTTTGTCCTGTCTTGCCTGTCTGTCCTTTCCTCTGTGTGACGTCAGGGCTGGTTTATAACTCTATATAACTATCTGGCCTGTGTGTCCTATCTGGCCTGTCTGTCCTTTCCTCTGTGTGACGTCAGGGCAGGTCTATAACTCTATATAACTATCTGGCATATCTGTCCTATCTGGCCTGTCTGTCCTTTCCTCTGTGTGACGTCAGGGCTGGTCTATAACTCTATATAACTATCTGGCCTGTCTGTCCTGTCTGGCCTTTCTGTCCTGTCTTGCCTGTCTGTCCTTTCCTCTGTGTGACGTCAGGGCTGGTTTATAACTCTATATAACTATCTGGCCTGTGTGTCCTATCTGGCCTGTCTGTCCTTTCCTCTGTGTGACGTCAGGGCAGGTCTATAACTCTATATAACTATCTGGCATATCTGTCCTATCTGGCCTGTCTGTCCTTTCCTCTGTGTGACGTCAGGGCTGGTTTATAACTCTATATAACTATCTGGCCTGTCTGTCCTGTCTGGCCTGTCTGTCCTGTCAGGCCTGTCTGTCCTTTCCTCTGTGTGATGTCAGGGCTGGTCTATAACTCTATATAACTATCTGGCCTGTCTGTCCTATCTGGCCTGTCTGTCCTGTCTGGCCTGTCGGTCCTTTCCTCTGCGTGACGTCAGGGCAGGTCTATAACTTTATATAACTATTTGGCCTGTCTGTCCTATCTGGCCTGTCTGTCCTTACCTCTGTGTGACGTTAGGGCTGGTTTATAACTCTATATAACTATCTGGCCTGTCTGTCCTGTCTGGCCTGTCTGTCCTGTCTGGCCTGTCTGTCCTTTCCTCTGTGTGATATCAGGGCTGGTTTATAACTCTATATAACTATCTGGCCTGTCTGTTCTTTCCTCTGTGTGATATCACGGCTGGTTTATAACTCTATATAACTATCTGGCCTGTCTGTCCTGTCTGGCCTGTCTGTCCTATCCTCTGTGTGATGTCAGGGCTGGTTTATAACTCTATATAACTATCTGGCCTGTCTGTCCTGTCTGGCCTGTCTGTCCTTTCCTCTGTGTTACGTCAGGGCTGGTTTATAACTCTATATAACTATCTGGCCTGTCTGTCCTTTCTGGCCTGTCTGTCCTTTCCTCTGTGTGAAGTCAGTGCAGGTGTATAACTCTATATAACTCTCTGGCCTGTCAGTACTTTCCTCTGTGTGACGTCAGGGCTGGTTTATAACTCTATATAACCATCTGGCCTGTCTGTCCTGTCTGGCCTGTCTGTCCTTTCCTCTGTGTGACGTCAGGGCTGGTTTATAACTCTATATAACTATCTGGCCTGTCTGTCCTTTCCTCTGTGTGACGTTAGTGCTGGTCTATAACTCTATATAACTATCTGGCCTGTCTGTCCTATCTGGCCTGTCTGTCCTATCCTCTGTGTGATGTCAGGGCTGGTTTATAACTCTATATAACTATCTGGCCTGTCTGTCCTATCTGGCCTGTCTGTCCTTTCCTCTGTGTGACGTCAGGGCTGGTTTATAACTCTATATAACTATATGGTCTGTCTGTCCTATCTGGCCTGTCTGTCCTTTCCTCTGTGTGATGTCAGGGCTGGTCTATAACTCTATATAACTATCTGGCCTGTCTGTCCTATCTGGCCTGTCTGTCCTTTCCTCTGTGTGACGTCAGGGCAGGTCTATAACTCTATATAACTATCTGGCCTGTCTGTCCTGTCTGGCCTGTCTGTCCTTTCCTCTGTGTGACGTTAGTGCTGGTCTATAACTCTATATAACTATCTGGCCTGTCTGTCCTATCTGGCCTGTCTGTCCTATCCTCTGTGTGATGTCAGGGCTGGTTTATAACTCTATATAACTATCTGGGCTGTCTGCCCTATCTGGCCTGTCTGTCCTGTCTGGCCTGTCTGTCCTTTCCTCTGTGTGACGTCAGGGATGGTTTATAACTCTATATAACTATCTGGCCTGTCTGTCATATCTGGCCTGTCTGTCCTATCCTCTGCGTGATGTCAAGGCTGGTTTATAACTCTATATAACTATCTGGCCTGTCTGTCCTATCTGGCCTGTCTGTCCTTTCCTCTGTGTGACGTCAGGGCTGGTTTATAACTCTATATAACTATCTGGCCTGTCTGTCCCATCTGGCCTGTCTGTCCTTTCCTCTGTGTGACGTCAGGGCTGGTTTATAACTCTATATAACTATCTGGCCTGTCTTTCCTATCTTGCCTGTCTGTCCTTTCCTCTGTTTGACGTCAGGGCAGGTCTATAACTCTATATAACTATCTGGCCTGTCTGTCCTTTCCTCTGTGTGACGTCAGGGCTGGTCTATAACTCTATATAACTATCTGGCCTGTCTGTCCTATCTGGCCTGTCTGTCCTATCCTCTCTGTGATGTCAGGGCTGGTTTATAACTCTATATAACTATCTGGCCTGTCTGTCCTATCTGGCCTGTCTGTCCTTTCCTCTGTGTGACGTCAGGGCTGGTTTATAACTCTATATAACTATATGGCCTGTCTGTCCTATCTGGCCTGTCTGTCCTTTCCTCTGTGTGATGTCAGGGCTGGTCTATAACTCTATATAACAATCTGGCCTGTCTGTCCTATCTGGCCTGTCTGTCCTTTCCTCTGTGTGACGTCAGGGCAGGTCTATAACTCTATATAACTATCTGGCCTGTCTGTCCTGTCTGGCCTGTCTGTCCTTTCCTCTGTCTGACGTCAGGGCTGGTCTATAACTCTATATAACTATCTGGCCTGTCTGTCCTTTCCTCTGTGTGACGTCAGGGCTGGTTTATAACTCTATATAACTATCTGGCCTGTCTGTCCTATCTGGCCTGTCTGTCCTTTCCTCTGTGTGACGTCAGGGCTGGTTTATAACTCTATATAACTATCTGGCCTGTCTGTCCTATCTGGCCTGTCTGTCCTTTCCTCTGTGTGACGTCAGGGCAGGTCTATAACTCTATATAACTATCTGGCATGTCTGTCCTATCTGGCCTGTCTGTCCTTTCCTCTGTGTGACGTCAGGGCTGGTCTATAACTCTATATAACTATCTGGCTTGTCTGTCCTATCTGGCCTGTCTGTCCTTTCCTCTGTGTGACGTCAGGGCTGGTCTATAACTCTATATAACTATCTGGCCTGTCTGTCCTGTCTTGCCTGTCTGTCCTTTCCTCTGTGTGACGTCAGGGCTGGTTTATAACTCTATATAACTATCTGGCCTGTGTGTCCTATCTGGCCTGTCTGTCCTTTCCTCTGTGTGACGTCAGGGCAGGTCTATAACTCTATATAACTATCTGGCCTGTCTGTCCTATCTGGCCTGTCTGTCCTTTCCTCTGTGTGACGTCAGGGCTGGTCTATAACTCTATATAACTATCTGGCCTGTCTGTCCTGTCTGGCCTGTCTGTCCTGTCTTGCCTATCTGTCCTTTCCTCTGTGTGACGTCAGGGCTGGTCGATATAACTAGCTGGCCTGTCTGTCCGATCTGGGCTGTCTGTACTTTCCTCTGTGTGACGTCAGGGCTGGTTTTTAACTCTATATAACTATCTGGCCTGTCTGTCCTGTCTGGCCTGTCTGTCCTGTCAGGCCTGTCTGTCCTTTCCTCTGTGTGATGTCAGGGCTGGTCTATAACTCTATATAACTATCTGGCCTGTCTGTCCTATCTGGCCTGTCTGTCCTGTCTGGCCTGTCGGTCCTTTCCTCTGCGTGACGTCAGGGCAGGTCTATAACTTTATATAACTATCTGGCCTGTCTGTCCTATCTGGCCTGTCTGTCCTTTCCTCTGTGTGACGTCAGGGCTGGTTTATAACTCTATATAACTATTTGGCCTGTCTGTCCTATCTGGCCTGTCTGTCCTTACCTCTGTGTGACGTTAGGGCTGGTTTATAACTCTATATAACTATCTGGCCTGTCTGTCCTGTCTGGCCTGTCTGTCCTGTCTGGCCTGTCTGTCCTTTCCTCTGTGTGATATCAGGGCTGGTTTATAACTCTATATAACTATCTGGCCTGTCTGTCCTTTCCTCTGTGTGATATCACGGCTGGTTTATAACTCTATATAACTATCTGGCCTGTCTGTCCTGTCTGGCCTGTCTGTCCTATCCTCTGTGTGATGTCAGGGCTGGTTTATAACTCTATATAACTATCTGGCCTGTCTGTCCTGTCTGGCCTGTCTTTCCTATCCTCTGTGTGATGTCAGGGCTGGTTTATAACTCTATATAACTATCTGGCCTGTCTGTCCTATCTGGCCTGTCTGTCCTGTCTGGCCTGTCTGTCCTTTCCTCTGTGTGACGTCAGGGATGGTTTATAACTCTATATAACTATCTGGCCTGTCTGTCATATCTGGCCTGTCTGTCCTATCCTCTGCGTGATGTCAGGGCTGGTTTATAACTCTATATAACTATCTGGCCTGTCTGTCCTATCTGGCCTGTCTGTCCTTTCCTCTGTGTGACGTCAGGGCTGGTCTATAACTCTATATAACTATCTGGCCTGTCTGTCCTATCTGGCCTGTCCGTCCTTTCCTCTGTGTGACGTCAGGGCTGGTCTATAACTCTATATAACTATCTGGCCTGTCTGTCCTGTCTGGCCTGTTTGTCCTGTCTTGCCTGTCTGTCCTTTCCTCTGTGTGACGTCAGGGCTGGTTTATAACTCTATATAACTATCTGGCCTGTGTGTCCTATCTGGCCTGTCTGTCCTTTCCTCTGTGTGACGTCAGGGCAGGTCTATAACTCTATATAACTATCTGGCATATCTGTCCTATCTGGCCTGTCTGTCCTTTCCTCTGTGTGACGTCAGGGCTGGTCTATAACTCTATATAACTATCTGGCCTGTCTGTCCTGTCTGGCCTTTCTGTCCTGTCTTGCCTGTCTGTCCTTTCCTCTGTGTGACGTCAGGGCTGGTTTATAACTCTATATAACTATCTGGCCTGTGTGTCCTATCTGGCCTGTCTGTCCTTTCCTCTGTGTGACGTCAGGGCAGGTCTATAACTCTATATAACTATCTGGCATATCTGTCCTATCTGGCCTGTCTGTCCTTTCCTCTGTGTGACGTCAGGGCTGGTTTATAACTCTATATAACTATCTGGCCTGTCTGTCCTGTCTGGCCTGTCTGTCCTGTCAGGCCTGTCTGTCCTTTCCTCTGTGTGATGTCAGGGCTGGTCTATAACTCTATATAACTATCTGGCCTGTCTGTCCTATCTGGCCTGTCTGTCCTGTCTGGCCTGTCGGTCCTTTCCTCTGCGTGACGTCAGGGCAGGTCTATAACTTTATATAACTATTTGGCCTGTCTGTCCTATCTGGCCTGTCTGTCCTTACCTCTGTGTGACGTTAGGGCTGGTTTATAACTCTATATAACTATCTGGCCTGTCTGTCCTGTCTGGCCTGTCTGTCCTGTCTGGCCTGTCTGTCCTTTCCTCTGTGTGATATCAGGGCTGGTTTATAACTCTATATAACTATCTGGCCTGTCTGTCCTGTCTGGCCTGTCTGTCCTATCCTCTGTGTGATGTCAGGGCTGGTTTATAACTCTATATAACTATCTGGCCTGTCTGTCCTGTCTGGCCTGTCTGTCCTTTCCTCTGTGTTACGTCAGGGCTGGTTTATAACTCTATATAACTATCTGGCCTGTCTGTCCTTTCTGGCCTGTCTGTCCTTTCCTCTGTGTGAAGTCAGTGCAGGTGTATAACTCTATATAACTCTCTGGCCTGTCAGTACTTTCCTCTGTGTGACGTCAGGGCTGGTTTATAACTCTATATAACCATCTGGCCTGTCTGTCCTGTCTGGCCTGTCTGTCCTTTCCTCTGTGTGACGTCAGGGCTGGTTTATAACTCTATATAACTATCTGGCCTGTCTGTCCTTTCCTCTGTGTGACGTTAGTGCTGGTCTATAACTCTATATAACTATCTGGCCTGTCTGTCCTATCTGGCCTGTCTGTCCTATCCTCTGTGTGATGTCAGGGCTGGTTTATAACTCTATATAACTATCTGGCCTGTCTGTCCTATCTGGCCTGTCTGTCCTTTCCTCTGTGTGACGTCAGGGCTGGTTTATAACTCTATATAACTATATGGTCTGTCTGTCCTATCTGGCCTGTCTGTCCTTTCCTCTGTGTGATGTCAGGGCTGGTCTATAACTCTATATAACTATCTGGCCTGTCTGTCCTATCTGGCCTGTCTGTCCTTTCCTCTGTGTGACGTCAGGGCAGGTCTATAACTCTATATAACTATCTGGCCTGTCTGTCCTGTCTGGCCTGTCTGTCCTTTCCTCTGTGTGACGTTAGTGCTGGTCTATAACTCTATATAACTATCTGGCCTGTCTGTCCTATCTGGCCTGTCTGTCCTATCCTCTGTGTGATGTCAGGGCTGGTTTATAACTCTATATAACTATCTGGGCTGTCTGCCCTATCTGGCCTGTCTGTCCTGTCTGGCCTGTCTGTCCTTTCCTCTGTGTGACGTCAGGGATGGTTTATAACTCTATATAACTATCTGGCCTGTCTGTCATATCTGGCCTGTCTGTCCTATCCTCTGCGTGATGTCAAGGCTGGTTTATAACTCTATATAACTATCTGGCCTGTCTGTCCTATCTGGCCTGTCTGTCCTTTCCTCTGTGTGACGTCAGGGCTGGTTTATAACTCTATATAACTATCTGGCCTGTCTTTCCTATCTTGCCTGTCTGTCCTTTCCTCTGTTTGACGTCAGGGCAGGTCTATAACTCTATATAACTATCTGGCCTGTCTGTCCCATCTGGCCTGTCTGTCCTTTCCTCTGTGTGACGTCAGGGCTGGTTTATAACTCTATATAACTATCTGGCCTGTCTTTCCTATCTTGCCTGTCTGTCCTTTCCTCTGTTTGACGTCAGGGCAGGTCTATAACTCTATATAACTATCTGGCCTGTCTGTCCTTTCCTCTGTGTGACGTCAGGGCTGGTCTATAACTCTATATAACTATCTGGCCTGTCTGTCCTATCTGGCCTGTCTGTCCTATCCTCTCTGTGATGTCAGGGCTGGTTTATAACTCTATATAACTATCTGGCCTGTCTGTCCTATCTGGCCTGTCTGTCCTTTCCTCTGTGTGACGTCAGGGCTGGTTTATAACTCTATATAACTATATGGCCTGTCTGTCCTATCTGGCCTGTCTGTCCTTTCCTCTGTGTGATGTCAGGGCTGGTCTATAACTCTATATAACAATCTGGCCTGTCTGTCCTATCTGGCCTGTCTGTCCTTTCCTCTGTGTGACGTCAGGGCAGGTCTATAACTCTATATAACTATCTGGCCTGTCTGTCCTGTCTGGCCTGTCTGTCCTTTCCTCTGTCTGACGTCAGGGCTGGTCTATAACTCTATATAACTATCTGGCCTGTCTGTCCTTTCCTCTGTGTGACGTCAGGGCTGGTTTATAACTCTATATAACTATCTGGCCTGTCTGTCCTATCTGGCCTGTCTGTCCTTTCCTCTGTGTGACGTCAGGGCTGGTTTATAACTCTATATAACTATCTGGCCTGTCTGTCCTATCTGGCCTGTCTGTCCTTTCCTCTGTGTGACGTCAGGGCAGGTCTATAACTCTATATAACTATCTGGCATGTCTGTCCTATCTGGCCTGTCTGTCCTTTCCTCTGTGTGACGTCAGGGCTGGTCTATAACTCTATATAACTATCTGGCTTGTCTGTCCTATCTGGCCTGTCTGTCCTTTCCTCTGTGTGACGTCAGGGCTGGTCTATAACTCTATATAACTATCTGGCCTGTCTGTCCTGTCTTGCCTGTCTGTCCTTTCCTCTGTGTGACGTCAGGGCTGGTTTATAACTCTATATAACTATCTGGCCTGTGTGTCCTATCTGGCCTGTCTGTCCTTTCCTCTGTGTGACGTCAGGGCAGGTCTATAACTCTATATAACTATCTGGCCTGTCTGTCCTATCTGGCCTGTCTGTCCTTTCCTCTGTGTGACGTCAGGGCTGGTCTATAACTCTATATAACTATCTGGCCTGTCTGTCCTGTCTGGCCTGTCTGTCCTGTCTTGCCTATCTGTCCTTTCCTCTGTGTGACGTCAGGGCTGGTCTATATAACTAGCTGGCCTGTCTGTCCGATCTGGGCTGTCTGTACTTTCCTCTGTGTGACGTCAGGGCTGGTTTTTAACTCTATATAACTATCTGGCCTGTCTGTCCTGTCTGGCCTGTCTGTCCTGTCAGGCCTGTCTGTCCTTTCCTCTGTGTGATGTCAGGGCTGGTCTATAACTCTATATAACTATCTGGCCTGTCTGTCCTATCTGGCCTGTCTGTCCTGTCTGGCCTGTCGGTCCTTTCCTCTGCGTGACGTCAGGGCAGGTCTATAACTTTATATAACTATCTGGCCTGTCTGTCCTATCTGGCCTGTCTGTCCTTTCCTCTGTGTGACGTCAGGGCTGGTTTATAACTCTATATAACTATTTGGCCTGTCTGTCCTATCTGGCCTGTCTGTCCTTACCTCTGTGTGACGTTAGGGCTGGTTTATAACTCTATATAACTATCTGGCCTGTCTGTCCTGTCTGGCCTGTCTGTCCTGTCTGGCCTGTCTGTCCTTTCCTCTGTGTGATATCAGGGCTGGTTTATAACTCTATATAACTATCTGGCCTGTCTGTTCTTTCCTCTGTGTGATATCACGGCTGGTTTATAACTCTATATAACTATCTGGCCTGTCTGTCCTGTCTGGCCTGTCTGTCCTATCCTCTGTGTGATGTCAGGGCTGGTTTATAACTCTATATAACTATCTGGCCTGTCTGTCCTGTCTGGCCTGTCTTTCCTATCCTCTGTGTGATGTCAGGGCTGGTTTATAACTCTATATAACTATCTGGCCTGTCTGTCCTGTCTGGCCTGTCTGTCCTTTCCTCTGTGTGATGTCAGGGCTGGTCTATAACTCTATATAACTATCTGGCCTGTCTGTCCTATCTGGCCTGTCTGTCCTGTCTGGCCTGTCGGTCCTTTCCTCTGCCTGACGTCAGGGCAGGTCTATAACTTTATATAACTATCTGGCCTTTCTGTCCTATCTGGCCTGTCTGTCCTTTCCTCTGTGTGACGTCAGGGCTGTTTTATAACTCTATATAACTATTTGGCCTGTCTGTCCTATCTGGCCTGTCTGTCCTTACCTCTGTGTGACGTTAGGGCTGGTTTATAACTCTATATAACTATCTGGCCTGTCTGTCCTGTCTGGCCTGTCTGTCCTTTCCTCTGTGTGACGTCAGGGATGGTTTATAACTCTATATAACTATCTGGCCTGTCTGTCCTATCTGGCCTGTCTGTCCTATCCTCTCTGTGATGTCAGGGCTGGTTTATAACTCTATATAACTATCTGGCCTGTCTGTCCTATCTGGCCTGTCTGTCCTTTCCTCTGTGTGACGTCAGGGCTGGTTTATAACTCTATATAACTATCTGGTCTGTCTGTCCTATCTGGCCTGTTTGTCCTTTCCTCTGTGTGATGTCAGGGCTGGTCTATAACTCTATATAACTATCTGGCCTGTTTGTCCTGTCTTGCCTGTCTGTCCTTTCCTCTGTGTGACGTCAGGGCTGGTTTATAACTCTATATAACTATCTGGCCTGTGTGTCCTATCTGGCCTGTCTGTCCTTTCCTCTGTGTGACGTCAGGGCAGGTCTATAACTCTATATAACTATCTGGCATATCTGTCCTATCTGGCCTGCCTGTCCTTTCCTCTGTGTGACGTCAGGGCTGGTCTATAACTCTATATAACTATCTGGCCTGTCTGTCCTGTCTGGCCTTTCTGTCCTGTCTTGCCTGTCTGTCCTTTCCTCTGTGTGACGTCAGGGCTGGTTTATAACTCTATATAACTATCTGGCCTGTGTGTCCTATCTGGCCTGTCTGTCCTTTCCTCTGTGTGACGTCAGGGCAGGTCTATAACTCTATATAACTATCTGGCATATCTGTCCTATCTGGCCTGTCTGTCCTTTCCTCTGTGTGACGTCAGGGCTGGTTTATAACTCTATATAACTATCTGGCCTGTCTGTCCTGTCTGGCCTGTCTGTCCTGTCAGGCCTGTCTGTCCTTTCCTCTGTGTGATGTCAGGGCTGGTCTATAACTCTATATAACTATCTGGCCTGTCTGTCCTATCTGGCCTGTCTGTCCTGTCTGGCCTGTCGGTCCTTTCCTCTGCGTGACGTCAGGGCAGGTCTATAACTTTATATAACTATTTGGCCTGTCTGTCCTATCTGGCCTGTCTGTCCTTACCTCTGTGTGACGTTAGGGCTGGTTTATAACTCTATATAACTATCTGGCCTGTCTGTCCTGTCTGGCCTGTCTGTCCTGTCTGGCCTGTCTGTCCTTTCCTCTGTGTGATATCAGGGCTGGTTTATAACTCTATATAACTATCTGGCCTGTCTGTTCTTTCCTCTGTGTGATATCACGGCTGGTTTATAACTCTATATAACTATCTGGCCTGTCTGTCCTGTCTGGCCTGTCTGTCCTATCCTCTGTGTGATGTCAGGGCTGGTTTATAACTCTATATAACTATCTTGCCTGTCTGTCCTGTCTGGCCTGTCTGTCCTTTCCTCTGTGTTACGTCAGGGCTGGTTTATAACTCTATATAACTATCTGGCCTGTCTGTCCTTTCTGGCCTGTCTGTCCTTTCCTCTGTGTGAAGTCAGTGCAGGTGTATAACTCTATATAACTCTCTGGCCTGTCAGTACTTTCCTCTGTGTGACGTCAGGGCTGGTTTATAACTCTATATAACCATCTGGCCTGTCTGTCCTGTCTGGCCTGTCTGTCCTTTCCTCTGTGTGACGTCAGGGCTGGTTTATAACTCTATATAACTATCTGGCCTGTCTGTCCTTTCCTCTGTGTGACGTTAGTGCTGGTCTATAACTCTATATAACTATCTGGCCTGTCTGTCCTATCTGGCCTGTCTGTCCTATCCTCTGTGTGATATAAGGGCTGGTTTATAACTCTATATAACTATCTGGCCTGTCTGTCCTATCTGGCCTGTCTGTCCTTTCCTCTGTGTGACGTCAGGGCTGGTTTATAACTCTATATAACTATATGGTCTGTCTGTCCTATCTGGCCTGTCTGTCCTTTCCTCTGTGTGATGTCAGGGCTGGTCTATAACTCTATATAACTATCTGGCCTGTCTGTCCTGTCTGGCCTGTCTGTCCTGTCAGGCCTGTCTGTCCTTTCCTCTGTGTGATGTCAGGGCTGGTCTATAACTCTATATAACTATCTGGCCTGTCTGTCCTATCTGGCCTGTCTGTCCTGTCTGGCCTGTCGGTCCTTTCCTCTGCGTGACGTCAGGGCAGGTCTATAACTTTATATAACTATCTGGCCTGTCTGTCCTATCTGGCCTGTCTGTCCTTTCCTCTGTGTGACGTCAGGGCTGGTTTATAACTCTATATAACTATTTGGCCTGTCTGTCCTATCTGGCCTGTCTGTCCTTACCTCTGTGTGACGTTAGGGCTGGTTTATAACTCTATATAACTATCTGGCCTGTCTGTCCTGTCTGGCCTGTCTGTCCTGTCTGGCCTGTCTGTCCTTTCCTCTGTGTGATATCAGGGCTGGTTTATAACTCTATATAACTATCTGGCCTGTCTGTTCTTTCCTCTGTGTGATATCACGGCTGGTTTATAACTCTATATAACTATCTGGCCTGTCTGTCCTGTCTGGCCTGTCTGTCCTATCCTCTGTGTGATGTCAGGGCTGGTTTATAACTCTATATAACTATCTGGCCTGTCTGTCCTGTCTGGCCTGTCTTTCCTATCCTCTGTGTGATGTCAGGGCTGGTTTATAACTCTATATAACTATCTGGCCTGTCTGTCCTGTCTGGCCTGTCTGTCCTTTCCTCTGTGTGATGTCAGGGCTGGTCTATAACTCTATATAACTATCTGGCCTGTCTGTCCTATCTGGCCTGTCTGTCCTGTCTGGCCTGTCGGTCCTTTCCTCTGCGTGACGTCAGGGCAGGTCTATAACTTTATATAACTATCTGGCCTTTCTGTCCTATCTGGCCTGTCTGTCCTTTCCTCTGTGTGACGTCAGGGCTGTTTTATAACTCTATATAACTATTTGGCCTGTCTGTCCTATCTGGCCTGTCTGTCCTTACCTCTGTGTGACGTTAGGGCTGGTTTATAACTCTATATAACTATCTGGCCTGTCTGTCCTGTCTGGCCTGTCTGTCCTTTCCTCTGTGTGACGTCAGGGATGGTTTATAACTCTATATAACTATCTGGCCTGTCTGTCCTATCTGGCCTGTCTGTCCTATCCTCTCTGTGATGTCAGGGCTGGTTTATAACTCTATATAACTATCTGGCCTGTCTGTCCTATCTGGCCTGTCTGTCCTTTCCTCTGTGTGACGTCAGGGCTGGTTTATAACTCTATATAACTATCTGGTCTGTCTGTCCTATCTGGCCTGTTTGTCCTTTCCTCTGTGTGATGTCAGGGCTGGTCTATAACTCTATATAACTATCTGGCCTGTTTGTCCTGTCTTGCCTGTCTGTCCTTTCCTCTGTGTGACGTCAGGGCTGGTTTATAACTCTATATAACTATCTGGCCTGTGTGTCCTATCTGGCCTGTCTGTCCTTTCCTCTGTGTGACGTCAGGGCAGGTCTATAACTCTATATAACTATCTGGCATATCTGTCCTATCTGGCCTGCCTGTCCTTTCCTCTGTGTGACGTCAGGGCTGGTCTATAACTCTATATAACTATCTGGCCTGTCTGTCCTGTCTGGCCTTTCTGTCCTGTCTTGCCTGTCTGTCCTTTCCTCTGTGTGACGTCAGGGCTGGTTTATAACTCTATATAACTATCTGGCCTGTGTGTCCTATCTGGCCTGTCTGTCCTTTCCTCTGTGTGACGTCAGGGCAGGTCTATAACTCTATATAACTATCTGGCATATCTGTCCTATCTGGCCTGTCTGTCCTTTCCTCTGTGTGACGTCAGGGCTGGTTTATAACTCTATATAACTATCTGGCCTGTCTGTCCTGTCTGGCCTGTCTGTCCTGTCAGGCCTGTCTGTCCTTTCCTCTGTGTGATGTCAGGGCTGGTCTATAACTCTATATAACTATCTGGCCTGTCTGTCCTATCTGGCCTGTCTGTCCTGTCTGGCCTGTCGGTCCTTTCCTCTGCGTGACGTCAGGGCAGGTCTATAACTTTATATAACTATTTGGCCTGTCTGTCCTATCTGGCCTGTCTGTCCTTACCTCTGTGTGACGTTAGGGCTGGTTTATAACTCTATATAACTATCTGGCCTGTCTGTCCTGTCTGGCCTGTCTGTCCTGTCTGGCCTGTCTGTCCTTTCCTCTGTGTGATATCAGGGCTGGTTTATAACTCTATATAACTATCTGGCCTGTCTGTTCTTTCCTCTGTGTGATATCACGGCTGGTTTATAACTCTATATAACTATCTGGCCTGTCTGTCCTGTCTGGCCTGTCTGTCCTATCCTCTGTGTGATGTCAGGGCTGGTTTATAACTCTATATAACTATCTTGCCTGTCTGTCCTGTCTGGCCTGTCTGTCCTTTCCTCTGTGTTACGTCAGGGCTGGTTTATAACTCTATATAACTATCTGGCCTGTCTGTCCTTTCTGGCCTGTCTGTCCTTTCCTCTGTGTGAAGTCAGTGCAGGTGTATAACTCTATATAACTCTCTGGCCTGTCAGTACTTTCCTCTGTGTGACGTCAGGGCTGGTTTATAACTCTATATAACCATCTGGCCTGTCTGTCCTGTCTGGCCTGTCTGTCCTTTCCTCTGTGTGACGTCAGGGCTGGTTTATAACTCTATATAACTATCTGGCCTGTCTGTCCTTTCCTCTGTGTGACGTTAGTGCTGGTCTATAACTCTATATAACTATCTGGCCTGTCTGTCCTATCTGGCCTGTCTGTCCTATCCTCTGTGTGATATAAGGGCTGGTTTATAACTCTATATAACTATCTGGCCTGTCTGTCCTATCTGGCCTGTCTGTCCTTTCCTCTGTGTGACGTCAGGGCTGGTTTATAACTCTATATAACTATATGGTCTGTCTGTCCTATCTGGCCTGTCTGTCCTTTCCTCTGTGTGATGTCAGGGCTGGTCTATAACTCTATATAACTATCTGGCCTGTCTGTCCTATCTGGCCTGTCTGTCCTTTCCTCTGTGTGACGTCAGGGCAGGTCTATAACTCTATATAACTATCTGGCCTGTCTGTCCTGTCTGGCCTGTCTGTCCTTTCCTCTGTGTGACGTTAGTGCTGGTCTATAACTCTATATAACTATCTGGCCTGTCTGTCCTATCTGGCCTGTCTGTCCTATCCTCTGTGTGATGTCAGGGCTGGTTTATAACTCTATATAACTATCTGGGCTGTCTGCCCTATCTGGCCTGTCTGTCCTGTCTGGCCAGTCTGTCCTTTCCTCTGTGTGACGTCAGGGATGGTTTATAACTCTATATAACTATCTGGCCTGTCTGTCATATCTGGCCTGTCTGTCCTATCCTCTGCGTGATGTCAAGGCTGGTTTATAACTCTATATAACTATCTGGCCTGTCTGTCCTATCTGGCCTGTCTGTCCTTTCCTCTGTGTGACGTCAGGGCTGGTTTATAACTCTATATAACTATCTGGCCTGTCTTTCCTATCTTGCCTGTCTGTCCTTTCCTCTGTTTGACGTCAGGGCAGGTCTATAACTCTATATAACTATCTGGCCTGTCTGTCCCATCTGGCCTGTCTGTCCTTTCCTCTGTGTGACGTCAGGGCTGGTTTATAACTCTATATAACTATCTGGCCTGTCTTTCCTATCTTGCCTGTCTGTCCTTTCCTCTGTTTGACGTCAGGGCAGGTCTATAACTCTATATAACTATCTGGCCTGTCTGTCCTTTCCTCTGTGTGACGTCAGGGCTGGTCTATAACTCTATATAACTATCTGGCCTGTCTGTCCTATCTGGCCTGTCTGTCCTATCCTCTCTGTGATGTCAGGGCTGGTTTATAACTCTATATAACTATCTGGCCTGTCTGTCCTATCTGGCCTGTCTGTCCTTTCCTCTGTGTGACGTCAGGGCTGGTTTATAACTCTATATAACTATATGGCCTGTCTGTCCTATCTGGCCTGTCTGTCCTTTCCTCTGTGTGATGTCAGGGCTGGTCTATAACTCTATATAACTATCTGGCCTGTCTGTCCTATCTGGCCTGTCTGTCCTTTCCTCTGTGTGACGTCAGGGCAGGTCTATAACTCTATATAACTATCTGGCCTGTCTGTCCTGTCTGGCCTGTCTGTCCTTTCCTCTGTCTGACGTCAGGGCTGGTCTATAACTCTATATAACTATCTGGCCTGTCTGTCCTTTCCTCTGTGTGACGTCAGGGCTGGTTTATAACTCTATATAACTATCTGGCCTGTCTGTCCTATCTGGCCTGTCTGTCCTTTCCTCTGTGTGACGTCAGGGCTGGTTTATAACTCTATATAACTATCTGGCCTGTCTGTCCTATCTGGCCTGTCTGTCCTTTCCTCTGTGTGACGTCAGGGCAGGTCTATAACTCTATATAACTATCTGGCATGTCTGTCCTATCTGGCCTGTCTGTCCTTTCCTCTGTGTGACGTCAGGGCTGGTCTATAACTCTATATAACTATCTGGCTTGTCTGTCCTATCTGGCCTGTCTGTCCTTTCCTCTGTGTGACGTCAGGGCTGGTCTATAACTCTATATAACTATCTGGCCTGTCTGTCCTGTCTTGCCTGTCTGTCCTTTCCTCTGTGTGACGTCAGGGCTGGTTTATAACTCTATATAACTATCTGGCCTGTGTGTCCTATCTGGCCTGTCTGTCCTTTCCTCTGTGTGACGTCAGGGCAGGTCTATAACTCTATATAACTATCTGGCCTGTCTGTCCTATCTGGCCTGTCTGTCCTTTCCTCTGTGTGACGTCAGGGCTGGTCTATAACTCTATATAACTATTTGGCCTGTCTGTCCTGTCTGGCCTGTCTGTCCTGTCTTGCCTGTCTGTCCTTTCCTCTGTGTGACGTCAGGGCTGGTCTATATAACTAGCTGGCCTGTCTGTCCGATCTGGGCTGTCTGTACTTTCCTCTGTGTGACGTCAGGGCTGGTTTTTAACTCTATATAACTATCTGGCCTGTCTGTCCTGTCTGGCCTGTCTGTCCTGTCAGGCCTGTCTGTCCTTTCCTCTGTGTGATGTCAGGGCTGGTCTATAACTCTATATAACTATCTGGCCTGTCTGTCCTATCTGGCCTGTCTGTCCTGTCTGGCCTGTCGGTCCTTTCCTCTGCGTGACGTCAGGGCAGGTCTATAACTTTATATAACTATCTGGCCTGTCTGTCCTATCTGGCCTGTCTGTCCTTTCCTCTGTGTGACGTCAGGGCTGGTTTATAACTCTATATAACTATTTGGCCTGTCTGTCCTATCTGGCCTGTCTGTCCTTACCTCTGTGTGACGTTAGGGCTGGTTTATAACTCTATATAACTATCTGGCCTGTCTGTCCTGTCTGGCCTGTCTGTCCTGTCTGGCCTGTCTGTCCTTTCCTCTGTGTGATATCAGGGCTGGTTTATAACTCTATATAACTATCTGGCCTGTCTGTTCTTTCCTCTGTGTGATATCACGGCTGGTTTATAACTCTATATAACTATCTGGCCTGTCTGTCCTGTCTGGCCTGTCTGTCCTATCCTCTGTGTGATGTCAGGGCTGGTTTATAACTCTATATAACTATCTGGCCTGTCTGTCCTGTCTGGCCTGTCTTTCCTATCCTCTGTGTGATGTCAGGGCTGGTTTTTTAACTCTATATAACTATCTGGCCTGTCTGTCCTGTCTGGCCTGTCTGTCCTTTCCTCTGTGTGATGTCAGGGCTGGTCTATAACTCTATATAACTATCTGGCCTGTCTGTCCTATCTGGCCTGTCTGTCCTGTCTGGCCTGTCGGTCCTTTCCTCTGCGTGACGTCAGGGCAGGTCTATAACTTTATATAACTATCTGGCCTTTCTGTCCTATCTGGCCTGTCTGTCCTTTCCTCTGTGTGACGTCAGGGCTGTTTTATAACTCTATATAACTATTTGGCCTGTCTGTCCTATCTGGCCTGTCTGTCCTTACCTCTGTGTGACGTTAGGGCTGGTTTATAACTCTATATAACTATCTGGCCTGTCTGTCCTGTCTGGCCTGTCTGTCCTTTCCTCTGTGTGACGTCAGGGATGGTTTATAACTCTATATAACTATCTGGCCTGTCTGTCCTATCTGGCCTGTCTGTCCTATCCTCTCTGTGATGTCAGGGCTGGTTTATAACTCTATATAACTATCTGGCCTGTCTGTCCTATCTGGCCTGTCTGTCCTTTCCTCTGTGTGACGTCAGGGCTGGTTTATAACTCTATATAACTATCTGGTCTGTCTGTCCTATCTGGCCTGTTTGTCCTTTCCTCTGTGTGATGTCAGGGCTGGTCTATAACTCTATATAACTATCTGGCCTGTCTGTCCTATCTGGCCTGTCTGTCCTTTCCTCTGTGTGACGTCAGGGCAGGTCTATAACTCTATATAACTATCTGGCCTGTCTCTCCTGTCTGGCCTGTCTGTCCTTTCCTCTGTGTGACGTCAGTGCTGGTCTATAACTCTATATAACTATCTGGCCTGTCTGTACTTTCCTCTGTGTGACTTCAGGGCTAGTCTATAACTCTATATAACTATCTGGCCTGTCTGTCCTATCTGGCCTGTCTGTCCTTTCCTCTGTGTGACGTCAGGGCTGGTCTATAACTCTATATAACTATCTGGCATGTCTGTCCTATCTGGCCTGTCTGTCCTTTCCTCTGTGTGACGTCAGGGCTAGTCTATAACTCTATATAACTATCTGGCCTGTCTGTCCTATCTGGCCTGTCTGTCCTTTCCTCTGTGTGACGTCAGGGCTGGTCTATAACTCTATATAACTATCTGGCCTGTCTGTCCTGTCTGGCCTGTTTGTCCTGTCTTGCCTGTCTGTCCTTTCCACTGTGTGACGTCAGGGCTGGTTTATAACTCTATATAACTATCTGGCCTGTGTGTCCTATCTGGCCTGTCTGTCCTTTCCTCTGTGTGACGTCAGGGCAGGTCTATAACTCTATATAACTATCTGGCATATCTGTCCTATCTGGCCTGTCTGTCCTTTCCTCTGTGTGACGTCAGGGCTGGTCTATAACTCTATATAACTATCTGGCCTGTCTGTCCTGTCTGGCCTGTCTGTCCTGTCTTGCCTGTCTGTCCTTTCCTCTGTGTGACGTCAGGGCTGGTTTATAACTCTATATAACTATCTGGCCTGTGTCCTATCTGGCCTGTCTGTCCTTTCCTCTGTGTGACGTCAGGGCAGGTCTATAACTCTATATAACTATCTGGCCTGTCTGTCCTATCTGGCCTGTCTGTCCTTTCCTCTGTGTGACGTCAGGGCTGGTTTATAACTCTATATAACTATCTGGCCTGTCTGTCCTGTCTGGCCTGTCTGTCCTGTCTTGCCTGTCTGTCCTTTCCTCTGTGTGACGTCAGGGCTGGTCTATAACTCTATATAACTATCTGGCCTGTCTGTCCTATCTGGCCTGTCTGTCCTTTCCTCTGTGTGACGTCAGGGCTGGTTTATAACTCTATTAAACTATCTGGCCTGTCTGTCCTGTCTGGCCTGTCTGTCCTGTCAGGCCTGTCTGTCCTTTCCTCTGTGTATGATGTCAGGGCTGGTCTATAACTCTATATAACTCTCTGGCCTGTCTGTCCTATCTGGCCTGTCTGTCCTGTCTGGCCTGTCGGTCCTTTCCTATGCGTGACGTCAGGGCAGGTCTATAACTTTATATAACTATCTGGCCTGTCTGTCCTATCTGGCCTGTCTGTCCTTTCCTCTGTGTGACGTCAGGGCTGGTTTATAACTCTATATAACTATTTGGCCTGTCTGTCCTATCTGGCCTGTCTGTCCTTACCTCTGTGTGACGTTAGGGCTGGTTTATAACTCTATATAACTATCTGGCCTGTCTGTCCTGTCTGGCCTGTCTGTCCTGTCTGGCCTGTCTGTCATTTCCTCTTTGTGATATCAGGGCTGGTTTATAACTCTATATAACTATCTGGCCTGTCTGTTCTTTCCTCTGTGTGATATCACGGCTGGTTTATAACTCTATATAACTATCTGGCCTGTCTGTCCTGTCTGGCCTGTCTGTCCTATCCTCTGTGTGATGTCAGGGCTGGTTTATAACTCTATATAACTATCTGGCCTGTCTGTCCTTTCTGGCCTGTCTGTCCTTTCCTCTGTGTGAAGTCAGTGCAGGTTTATAACTCTATATAACTCTCTGGCCTGTCAGTACTTTCCTCTGTGTGACGTCAGGGCTGGTTTATAGCTCTATATAACCATCTGGCCTGTCCTTCCTATCTGGCCTGTCTGTTCTTTCCTCTGTGTGATGTCAGGGCTGGTTTATAACTCTATATAACTATCTGGCCTGTCTGTCCTTTCCTCTGTGTGATGTCAGGGCTGGTTTATAACTCTATATAACTATCTGGCCTGTCTGTTCTTTCCTCTGTGTGATATCAGGTCTGGTTTATAACTCTATATAACTATCTGGCCTGTCTGTCCTGTCTGGCCTGTCTGTCCTTTCCTCTGTGTGAAGTCAGTGCAGGTTTATAACTCTATATAACTCTCTGGCCTGTCAGTACTTTCCTCTGTGTGACGTCAGGGCTGGTTTATAGCTCTATATAACCATCTGGCCTGTCCTTCCTATCTGGCCTGTCTGTTCTTTCCTCTGTGTGATGTCAGGGCTGGTTTATAACTCTATATAACTATCTGGCCTGTCTGTCCTTTCCTCTGTGTGATGTCAGGGCTGGTTTATAACTCTATATAACTATCTGGCCTGTCTGTTCTTTCCTCTGTGTGATATCAGGTCTGGTTTATAACTCTATATAACTATCTGGCCTGTCTGTCCTGTCTGGCCTGTCTGTCCTTTCCTCTGTGTGACGTCAGGGCTGGTTTATAACTCTATATAACTATCTGGCCTGTCTGTCCTTTCCTCTGTGTGACGTTAGTGCTGGTCTATAACTCTATATAACTATCTGGCATGTCTGTCCTATCTGGCCTGTCTGTCCTATCCTCTGTGTGATGTCAGGGCTGGTTTATAACTCTATACAACTATCTGGCCTGTCTGTCCTATCTGGCCTGTCTGTCCTATCTGGCCTGTCTGTCCTTTCCTCTGTGTGACGTCAGGGCTGGTTTATAACTCTATATAACTATCTGGCCTGTCTTTCCTATCTTGCCTGTCTGTCCTTTCCTCTGTTTGATGTCAGGGCTGGTCTATAACTCTATATAACTATCTGGCCTGTCTGTCCTATCTGGCCTGTCTGTCCTCTCTGGCCTGTCTGTCCTTTCCTCTGTGTGACGTCAGGGCAGGTCTATAACTCTATATAACTATCTGGCCTGTCTGTCCTTTCCTCTGTGTGACGTCAGGGCTGGTCTATAACTCTATATAACTATCTGGCCTGTCTGTCCTATCTGGCCTGTCTGTCCTATCCTCTCTGTGATGTCAGGGCTGGTTTATAACTCTATATAACTATCTGGCCTGTCTGTCCTATCTGGCCTGTCTGTCCTTTCCTCTGTGTGACGTCAGGGCTGGTTTATAACTCTATATAACTATATGGCCTGTCTGTCCTATCTGGCCTGTCTGTCCTTTCCTCTGTGTGATGTCAGGGCTGGTCTATAACTCTATATAACTATCTGGCCTGTCTGTCCTATCTGGCCTGTCTGTCCTTTCCTCTGTGTGACGTCAGGGCAGGTCTATAACTCTATATAACTATCTGGCCTTTCTGTCCTGTCTGGCCTGTCTGTCCTTTCCTCTGTGTGACGTCAGGGCTGGTCTATAACTCTATATAACTATCTGGCCTGTCTGTCCTTTCCTCTGTGTGACGTCAGGGCTCATTTATAACTCTATATAACTATCTGGCCTGTCTGTCCTATCTGGCCTGTCTGTCCTTTCCTCTGTGTGACGTCAGGGCTGGTTTATAACTCTATATAACTATCTGGCATGTCTGTCCTATCTGGCCTGTCTGTCCTTTCCTCTGTGTGACGTCAGGGCTGGTCTATAACTCTATATAACTATCTGGCCTGTCTGTCCTATCTGGCCTGTCTGTCCTATCCTCTCTGTGATGTCAGGGCTGGTTTATAACTCTATATAACTATCTCGCCTGTCTGTCCTATCTGGCCTGTCTGTCCTTTCCTCTGTGTGACGTCAGGGCTGGTTTATAACTCTATATAACTATCTGGCCTGTGTGTCCTATCTGGTCTGTCTGTCCTTTCCTCTGTGTGACGTCAGGGCAGGTCTATAACTCTATATAACTATCTGGCATATCTGTCCTATCTGGCCTGTCTGTCCTTTCCTCTATGTGACGTCAGGGCTGGTTTATAACTCTATATAACTATCTGGCCTGTCTGTCCTATCTGGCCTGTCTGTCCTTTCCTCTGTGTGACGTCAGGGCAGGTCTATAACTCTATATAACTATCTGGCCTGTCTGTCCTATCTGGCCTGTCTGTCATTTCCTCTGTGTGACGTCAGGGCTGGTCTATAACTCTATATAACTATCTGGCCTGTCTGTCCTGTCTGGCCTGTCTGTCCTGTCTTGCCTGTCTGTCCTTTCCTCTGAGTGACGTCAGGGCTGGTCTATAACTCTATATAACTATCTGGCCTGTCTGTCCTATCTGGCCTGTCTGTCCTTTCCTCTGTGTGACGTCAGGGCTGGTTTATAACTCTATATAACTATCTGGCCTGTCTGTCCTGTCTGGCCTGTCTGTCCTGTCAGGCCTGTCTGTCCTTTCCTCTGTGTGATGTCAGGGCTGGTCTATAACTCTATATAACTATCTGGCCTGTCTGTCCTATCTGGCCTGTCTGTCCTGTCTGGCCTGTCGGTCCTTTCCTCTGCGTGACATCAGGGCTGGTTTATAACTCTATATAACTATTTGGCCTGTCTGTCCTATCTGGCCTGTCTGTCCTTACCTCTGTGTGACGTTAGGGCTGGTTTATAACTCTATACAACTATCTGGCCTGTCTGTCCTGTCTGGCCTGTCTGTCCTGTCTGGCCTGTCTGTCCTTTCCTCTGTTTGATATCAGGGCTGGTTTATAACTCTATATAACTATCAGGCCTGTCTGTCCTTTCCTCTGTGTGACGTCAGGGCTGGTTTATAACTCTATATAACTATCTGGCCTGTGTGTCCTATCTGGTCTGTCTGTCCTTTCCTCTGTGTGACGTCAGGGCAGGTCTATAACTCTATATAACTATCTGGCATATCTGTCCTATCTGGCCTGTCTGTCCTTTCCTCTATGTGACGTCAGGGCTGGTTTATAACTCTATATAACTATCTGGCCTGTCTGTCCTGTCTGGCCTGTCTGTCCTATCCTCTGTGTGATGTCAGGGCTGGTTTATAACTCTATATAACTATCTGGCCTGTCTGTCCTGTGTGGCCTGTCTGTCCTTTCCTCTGTGTGACGTCGGGGCTGGTTTATAACTCTATATAACTATCTGGCCTGTCTGTCCTTTCTGGCCTGTCTGTCCTTTCCTCTGTGTGAAGTCAGTGCAGGTTTATAACTCTATATAACTCTCTGGCCTGTCAGTACTTTCCTCTGTGTGACGTCAGGGCTGGTTTATAACTCTATATGACCATCTGGCCTGTCTGTCCTGTCTGGCCTGTCTGTCCTTTCCTCTGTGTGACGTCAGGGCTGGTTTATAACTCTATATAACTATCTGGCCTGTCTGTCCTTTCCTCTGTGTGACGTTAGTGCTGGTTTATAACTCTATATAACTATCTGGCCTGTCTGTCCTATCTGGCCTGTCTGTCCTATCCTCTGTGTGATGTCAGGGCTGGTTTATAACTCTATATAACTATCTGGCCTGTCTGTCATATCTGGCCTGTCTGTCCTATCCTCTGCGTGATGTCAGGGCTGGTTTATAACTCTATATAACTATCTGGCCTGTCTGTCCTATCTGGCCTGTCTGTCCTGTCTGGCCTGTCTGTCCTTTCCTCTGTGTGACGTCAGGGATGGTTTATAACTCTATATAACTATCTGGCCTGTCTGTCATATCTGGCCTGTCTGTCCTATCCTCTGCGTGATGTCAGGGCTGGTTTATAACTCTATATAACTATCTGGCCTGTCTGTCCTATCTGGCCTGTCTGTCCTGTCTGGCCTGTCTGTCCTTTCCTCTGTGTGATGTCAGGGCAGGTCTATAACTCTATATAACTATCTGGCCTGTCTGTCTTTTCCTCTGTGTGACGTCAGGGCTGGTCTATAACTCTGTATAACTATCTGGCCTGTCTGTCCTATCTGGCCTGTCTGTCCTATCCTCTCTGTGATGTCAGGGCTGGTTTATAACTCTATATAACTATCTGGCCTGTCTGTCCTATCTGGCCTGTCTGTCCTTTCCTCTGTGTGACGTCAGGGCTGGTTTATAACTCTATATAACTATCTGGCCTGTCTTTCCTATCTTGCCTGTCTGTCCTTTCCTCTGTTTGATGTCAGGGCTGGTCTATAACTCTATATAACTATCTGGCCTGTCTGTCCTATCTGGCCTGTCTGTCCTGTCTGGCCTGTCTGTCCTTTCCTCTGTGTGACGTCAGGGATGGTTTATAACTCTATATAACTATCTGGCCTGTCTGTCATATCTGGCCTGTCTTTCCTATCCTCTGCGTGATGTCAGGGCTGGTTTATAACTCTATATAACTATCTGGCCTGTCTGTCCTATCTGGCCTGTCTGTCCTGTCTGGCCTGTCTGTCCTTTCCTCTGTGTGATGTCAGGGCAGGTCTATAACTCTATATAACTATCTGGCCTGTCTGTCTTTTCCTCTGTGTGACGTCAGGGCTGGTCTATAACTCTGTATAACTATCTGGCCTGTCTGTCCTATCTGGCCTGTCTGTCCTATCCTCTCTGTGATGTCAGGGCTGGTTTATAACTCTATATAACTATCTGGCCTGTCTGTCCTATCTGGCCTGTCTGTCCTTTCCTCTGTGTGACGTCAGGGCTGGTTTATAACTCTATATAACTATCTGGCCTGTCTTTCCTATCTTGCCTGTCTGTCCTTTCCTCTGTTTGATGTCAGGGCTGGTCTATAACTCTATATAACTATCTGGCCTGTCTGTCCTATCTGGCCTGTCTGTCCTGTCTGGCCTGTCTGTCCTATCTGGCCTGTCTGTCCTTTCCTCTGTGTGACGTCAGGGCTGGTTTATAACTCTATATAACTATTTGGCCTGTCTGTCCTATCTGGCCTGTCTGTCCTTACCTCTGTGTGACGTTAGGGCTGGTTTATAACTCTATACAACTATCTGGCCTGTCTGTCCTGTCTGGCCTGTCTGTCCTGTCTGGCCTGTCTGTCCTTTCCTCTGTTTGATATCAGGGCTGGTTTATAACTCTATATAACTATCAGGCCTGTCTGTTCTTTCCTCTGTGTGATATCACGGCTGGTTTATAACTCTATATAACTATCTGGCCTGTCTGTCCTGTCTGGCCTGTCTGTCCTATCCTCTGTGTGATGTCAGGGCTGGTTTATAACTCTATATAACTATCTGGCCTGTCTGTCCTGTCTGGCCTGTCTGTCCTTTCCTCTGTGTGACGTCGGGGCTGGTTTATAACTCTATATAACTATCTGGCCTGTCTGTCCTTTCTGGCCTGTCTGTCCTTTCCTCTGTGTGAAGTCAGTGCAGGTTTATAACTCTATATAACTCTCTGGCCTGTCAGTACTTTCCTCTGTGTGACGTCAGGGCTGGTTTATAACTCTATATAACCATCTGGCCTGTCTGTCCTGTCTGGCCTGTCTGTCATTTCCTCTGTGTGACGTCAGGGCTGGTTTATAACTCTATATAACTATCTGGCCTGTCTGTCCTTTCCTCTGTGTGACGTTAGTGCTGGTTTATAACTCTATATAACTATCTGGCCTGTCTGTCCTATCTGGCCTGTCTGTCCTATCCTCTGTGTGATGTCAGGGCTGGTTTATAACTCTATATAACTATCTGGCCTGTCTGTCCTATCTGGCCTGTCTGTCCTGTCTGGCCTGTCTGTCCTTTCCTCTGTGTGACGTCAGGGATGGTTTATAACTCTATATAACTATCTGGCCTGTCTGTCATATCTGGCCTGTCTGTTCTTTCCTCTGTGTGATATCACGGCTGGTTTATAACTCTATATAACTATCTGGCCTGTCTGTCCTGTCTGGCCTGTCTGTCCTATCCTCTGTGTGATGTCAGGGCTGGTTTATAACTCTATATAACTATCTGGCCTGTCTGTCCTGTCTGGCCTGTCTGTCCTTTCCTCTGTTTGACGTCGGGGCTGGTTTATAACTCTATATAACTATCTGGCCTGTCTGTCCTTTCTGGCCTGTCTGTCCTTTCCTCTGTGTGAAGTCAGTGCAGGTTTATAACTCTATATAACTCTCTGGCCTGTCAGTACTTTCCTCTGTGTGACGTCAGGGCTGGTTTATAACTCTATATGACCATCTGGCCTGTCTGTCCTGTCTGGCCTGTCTGTCCTTTCCTCTGTGTGACGTCAGGGCTGGTTTATAACTCTATATAACTATCTGGCCTGTCTGTCCTTTCCTCTGTGTGACGTTAGTGCTGGTTTATAACTCTATATAACTATCTGGCCTGTCTGTCCTATCTGGCCTGTCTGTCCTATCCTCTGTGTGATGTCAGGGCTGGTTTATAACTCTATATAACTATCTGGCCTGTCTGTCCTATCTGGCCTGTCTGTCCTGTCTGGCCTGTCTGTCCTTTCCTCTGTGTGACGTCAGGGATGGTTTATAACTCTATATAACTATCTGGCCTGTCTGTCATATCTGGCCTGTCTGTCCTATCCTCTGCGTGATGTCAGGGCTGGTTTATAACTCTATATAACTATCTGGCCTGTCTGTCCTATCTGGCCTGTCTGTCCTGTCTGGCCTGTCTGTCCTTTCCTCTGTGTGATGTCAGGGCAGGTCTATAACTCTATATAACTATCTGGCCTGTCTGTCTTTTCCTCTGTGTGACGTCAGGGCTGGTCTATAACTCTGTATAACTATCTGGCCTGTCTGTCCTATCTGGCCTGTCTGTCCTATCCTCTCTGTGATGTCAGGGCTGGTTTATAACTCTATATAACTATCTGGCCTGTCTGTCCTATCTGGCCTGTCTGTCCTTTCCTCTGTGTGACGTCAGGGCTGGTTTATAACTCTATATAACTATCTGGCCTGTCTTTCCTATCTTGCCTGTCTGTCCTTTCCTCTGTTTGATGTCAGGGCTGGTCTATAACTCTATATAACTATCTGGCCTGTCTGTCCTATCTGGCCTGTCTGTCCTGTCTGGCCTGTCTGTCCTATCTGGCCTGTCTGTCCTTTCCTCTGTGTGACGTCAGGGCTGGTTTATAACTCTATATAACTATTTGGCCTGTCTGTCCTATCTGGCCTGTCTGTCCTTACCTCTGTGTGACGTTAGGGCTGGTTTATAACTCTATACAACTATCTGGCCTGTCTGTCCTGTCTGGCCTGTCTGTCCTGTCTGGCCTGTCTGTCCTTTCCTCTGTTTGATATCAGGGCTGGTTTATAACTCTATATAACTATCAGGCCTGTCTGTTCTTTCCTCTGTGTGATATCACGGCTGGTTTATAACTCTATATAACTATCTGGCCTGTCTGTCCTGTCTGGCCTGTCTGTCCTATCCTCTGTGTGATGTCAGGGCTGGTTTATAACTCTATATAACTATCTGGCCTGTCTGTCCTGTCTGGCCTGTCTGTCCTTTCCTCTGTGTGACGTCGGGGCTGGTTTATAACTCTATATAACTATCTGGCCTGTCTGTCCTTTCTGGCCTGTCTGTCCTTTCCTCTGTGTGAAGTCAGTGCAGGTTTATAACTCTATATAACTCTCTGGCCTGTCAGTACTTTCCTCTGTGTGACGTCAGGGCTGGTTTATAACTCTATATAACCATCTGGCCTGTCTGTCCTGTCTGGCCTGTCTGTCCTTTCCTCTGTGTGACGTCAGGGCTGGTTTATAACTCTATATAACTATCTGGCCTGTCTGTCCTTTCCTCTGTGTGACGTTAGTGCTGGTTTATAACTCTATATAACTATCTGGCCTGTCTGTCCTATCTGGCCTGTCTGTCCTATCCTCTGTGTGATGTCAGGGCTGGTTTATAACTCTATATAACTATCTGGCCTGTCTGTCCTATCTGGCCTGTCTGTCCTGTCTGGCCTGTCTGTCCTTTCCTCTGTGTGACGTCAGGGATGGTTTATAACTCTATATAACTATCTGGCCTGTCTGTCATATCTGGCCTGTCTGTCCTATCCTCTGCGTGATGTCAGGGCTGGTTTATAACTCTATATAACTATCTGGCCTGTCTGTCCTATCTGGCCTGTCTGTCCTGTCTGGCCTGTCTGTCCTTTCCTCTGTGTGATGTCAGGGCAGGTCTATAACTCTATATAACTATCTGGCCTGTCTGTCTTTTCCTCTGTGTGACGTCAGGGCTGGTCTATAACTCTGTATAACTATCTGGCCTGTCTGTCCTATCTGGCCTGTCTGTCCTATCCTCTCTGTGATGTCAGGGCTGGTTTATAACTCTATATAACTATCTGGCCTGTCTGTCCTATCTGGCCTGTCTGTCCTTTCCTCTGTGTGACGTCAGGGCTGGTTTATAACTCTATATAACTATCTGGCCTGTCTTTCCTATCTTGCCTGTCTGTCCTTTCCTCTGTTTGATGTCAGGGCTGGTCTATAACTCTATATAACTATCTGGCCTGTCTGTCCTATCTGGCCTGTCTGTCCTGTCTGGCCTGTCTGTCCTTTCCTCTGTGTGATGTCAGGGCAGGTCTATAACTCTATATAACTATCTGGCCTGTCTGTCCTTTCCTCTGTGTGACGTCAGGGCTGGTCTATAACTCTGTATAACTATCTTTCCTGTGTGTCCTATCTGGCCTGTCTGTCCTATCCTCTCTGTGATGTCAGGGCTGGTTTATAACTCTATATAACTATCTGGCCTGTCTGTCCTATCTGGCCTGTCTGTCCTTTCCTCTGTGTGACGTCAGGGCTGGTTTATAACTCTATATAACTATATGCCCTGTCTGTCCTATCTGGCCTGTCTGTCCTTTCCTCTGTGTGATGTCAGGGCTGGTCTATAACTCTATATAACTATCTGGCCTGTCTGTCCTATCTGGCCTGTCTGTCCTTTCCTCTGTGTGACGTCAGGGCAGGTCTATAACTCTATATAACTATCTGGCCTGTCTGTCCTGTCTGGCCTGTCTGTCCTTTCCTCTGTGTGACGTCAGGGCTGGTCTATAACTCTATATAACTATCTGGCATTTCTGTCCTTTCCTCTGTGTGACGTCAGGGCTGGTTTATAACTCTATATAACTATCTGGCCTGTCTGTCCTATGTGGCCTGTCTGTCCTTTCCTCTGTGTGACGTCAGGGCTGGTTTATAACTCTATATAGCTATCTGGCCTGTCTGTCCTATCTGGCCTGTCTGTCCTTTCCTCTGTGTGACATCAGGGCAGGTCTATAACTCTATATAACTATCTGGCCTGTCTGTCCTATCTGGCCTGTCTGTCCTTTCCTCTGTGTGACATCAGGGCTGGTCTATAACTCTATATAACTATCTGGCCTGTCTGTCCTGTCTGGCCTGTTTGTCCTGTCTTGCCTTTCTGTCCTTTCCTCTGTGTGACGTCAGGGCTGGTTTATAGCTCTGTATAACTATCTGGCCTGTGTGTCCTATCTGGCCTGTCTGTCCTTTCCTCTGTGTGACGTCAGGGCAGGTCTATAACTCTATATAACTATCTGGCATATCTGTCCTATCTGGCCTGTCTGTCCTTTCCTCTGTGTGACGTCAGGGCTGGTCTATAACTCTATATAACTATCTGGCCTGTCTGTCCTGTCTGGCCTTTCTGTCCTGTCTTGCCTGTCTGTCCTTTCCTCTGTGTGACGTCAGGGCTGGTTTATAACTCTATATAACTATCTGGCCTGTGTGTCCTATCTGGTCTGTCTGTCCTTTCCTCTGTGTGACGTCAGGGCAGGTCTATAACTCTATATAACTATCTGGCATATCTGTCCTATCTGGCCTCTCTGTCCTTTCCTCTATGTGACATCAGGGCTGGTTTATAACTCTATATATAACTATCTGGCCTGTCTGTCCTATCTGGCCTGTCTGTCCTTTCCTCTGTGTGACGTCAGGGCAGGTCTATAACTCTATATAACTATCTGGCCTGTCTGTCCTATCTGGCCTGTCTGTCCTTTCCTCTGTGTGACGCCAGGGCTGGTCTATAACTCTATATAACAATCTGGCCTGTCTGTCCTATCTGGCCTGTCTGTCCTTTCCTCTGTGTGACGTCAGGGCTGGTTTATAACTCTATATAACTATCTGGCCTGTCTGTCCTGTCTGGCCTGTCTGTCCTGTCTTGCCTGTCTGTCCTTTCCTCTGTGTGACGTCAGGGCTGGTCTATAACTCTATATAACAATCTGGCCTGTCTGTCCTATCTGGCCTGTCTGTCCTTTCCTCTGTGTGACGTCAGGGCTGGTTTATAACTCTATATAACTATCTGGCCTGTCTGTCCTGTCTGGCCTGTCTGTCCTGTCAGGCCTGTCTGTCCTTTCCTCTGTGTGATGTCAGGGCTGGTGTATAACTCTATATAACTATCTGGCCTGTCTGTCCTATCTGGCCTGTCTGTCCTGTCTGGCCTGTCGGTCCTTTCCTCTGCGTGACGTCAGGGCAGGTCTATAACTTTATATAACTATCTGGCCTGTCTGTCCTATCTGGCATGTCTGTCCTTTCCTCTGTGTGACGTCAGGGCTGGTTTATAACTCTATATAACTATTTGGCCTGTCTGTCCTATCTGGCCTGTCTGTCCTTACCTCTGTGTGACGTTAGGGCTGGTTTATAACTCTATATAACTATTTGGCCTGTCTGTCCTGTCTGGCCTGTCTGTCCTGTCTGGCCTGTCTGTCCTTTCCTCTGTGTGATATCAGGGCTGGTTTATAACTCTATATAACTATCTGGCCTGTCTGTCCTGTCTGGCCTTTCTGTCCTGTCTTGCCTGTCTGTCCTTTCCTCTGTGTGACGTCAGGGCTGGTTTATAACTCTATATAACTATCTGGCCTGTGTGTCCTATCTGGTCTGTCTGTCCTTTCCTCTGTGTGACGTCAGGGCAGGTCTATAACTCTATATAACTATCTGGCATATCTGTCCTATCTGGCCTCTCTGTCCTTTCCTCTATGTGACATCAGGGCTGGTTTATAACTCTATATATAACTATCTGGCCTGTCTGTCCTATCTGGCCTGTCTGTCCTTTCCTCTGTGTGACGTCAGGGCAGGTCTATAACTCTATATAACTATCTGGCCTGTCTGTCCTATCTGGCCTGTCTGTCCTTTCCTCTGTGTGACGCCAGGGCTGGTCTATAACTCTATATAACAATCTGGCCTGTCTGTCCTATCTGGCCTGTCTGTCCTTTCCTCTGTGTGACGTCAGGGCTGGTTTATAACTCTATATAACTATCTGGCCTGTCTGTCCTGTCTGGCCTGTCTGTCCTGTCTTGCCTGTCTGTCCTTTCCTCTGTGTGACGTCAGGGCTGGTCTATAACTCTATATAACAATCTGGCCTGTCTGTCCTATCTGGCCTGTCTGTCCTTTCCTCTGTGTGACGTCAGGGCTGGTTTATAACTCTATATAACTATCTGGCCTGTCTGTCCTGTCTGGCCTGTCTGTCCTGTCAGGCCTGTCTGTCCTTTCCTCTGTGTGATGTCAGGGCTGGTGTATAACTCTATATAACTATCTGGCCTGTCTGTCCTATCTGGCCTGTCTGTCCTGTCTGGCCTGTCGGTCCTTTCCTCTGCGTGACGTCAGGGCAGGTCTATAACTTTATATAACTATCTGGCCTGTCTGTCCTATCTGGCATGTCTGTCCTTTCCTCTGTGTGACGTCAGGGCTGGTTTATAACTCTATATAACTATTTGGCCTGTCTGTCCTATCTGGCCTGTCTGTCCTTACCTCTGTGTGACGTTAGGGCTGGTTTATAACTCTATATAACTATTTGGCCTGTCTGTCCTGTCTGGGATGTCTGTCCTGTCTGGCCTGTCTGTCCTTTCCTCTGTGTGATATCAGGGCTGGTTTATAACTCTATATAACTATCTGGCCTGTCTGTTCTTTCCTCTGTGTGATATCACGGCTGGTTTATAACTCTATATAACTATCTGGCCTGTCTGTCCTGTCTGGCCTGTCTGTCCTATCCTCTGTGTGATGTCAGGGCTGGTTTATAACTCTATATAACTATCTGGCCTGTCTGTCCTGTCTGGCCTGTCTGTCCTTTCCTCTGTGTGAAGTCAGGGCTGGTTTATAACTCTATATAACTATCTGGCCTGTCTGTCCTTTCTGGCCTGTCTGTCCTTTCCTCTGTGTGAAGTCAGTGCAGGTTTATAACTCTATATAACTCTCTGGCCTGTCAGTACTTTCCTCTGTGTGACGTCAGGGCTGGTTTATAACTCTATATAACCATCTGGCCTGTCTGTCCTGTCTGGCCTGTCTGTCCTTTCCTCTGTGTGACGTCAGGGCTGGTTTATAACTCTATATAACAATCTGGCCTGTCTGTCCTTTCCACTGTGTGACGTTAGTGCTGGTCTATAACTCTATATAACTATCTGGCCTGTCTGTCCTATCTGGCCTGTCTGTCCTATCCTCTGTGTGATGTCAGGGCTGGTTTATAACTCTATATAACTATCTGGCCTGTCTGTCCTATCTGGCCTGTCTGTCCTGTCTGGCCTGTCTGTCCTTTCCTCTGTGTGACGTCAGGGATGGTTTATAACTCTATATAACTACCTGACCTGTCTGTCATATCTGGCCTGTCTGTCCTATCCTCTGCGTGATGTCAGGGCTGGTTTATAACTCTATATAACTATCTGGCCTGTCTGTCCTATCTGGCCTGTCTGTCCTTTCCTCTGTGTGACGTCAGGGCTGGTTTATAACTCTATATAACTATCTGGCCTGTCTTTCCTATCTTGCCTGTCTGTCCTTTCCTCTGTTTGATGTCAGGGCTGGTCTACAACTCTACATAACTATCTGGCCTGTCTGTCCTATCTGGCCTGTCTGTCCTGTCTGGCCTGTCTGTCCTTTCCTCTGTGTGACGTCAGGGCAGGTCTATAACTCTATATAACTATCTGGCCTGTCTGTCCTTTCCTCTGTGTAACGTCAGGGCTGGTCTATAACTCTATATAACTATCTGGCCTGTCTGTCCTATCTGGCCTGTCTGTCCTATCCTCTCTGTGATGTCAGGGCTGGTTTATAACTCTATATAACTATCTGGCCTGTCTGTCCTATCTGGCCTGTCTGTCCTTTCCTCTGTGTGACGTCAGGGCTGGTTTATAACTCTATATAACTATATGCCCTGTCTGTCCTATCTGGCCTGTCTGTCCTTTCCTCTGTGTGATGTCAGGGCTGGTCTATAACTCTATATAACTATCTGGCCTGTCTGTCCTATCTGGCATGTCTGTCCTTTCCTCTGTGTGACGTCAGGGCAGGTCTATAACTCTATATAACTATCTGGCCTGTCTGTCCTGTCTGGCCTGTCTGTCCTTTCCTCTGTGTGACGTCAGGGCTGGTCTATAACTCTATATAACTATCTGGCATTTCTGTCCTTTCCTCTGTGTGACGTCAGGGCTGGTTTATAACTCTATATAACTATCTGGCCTTTCTGTCCTATCTGGCCTGTCTGTCCTTTCCTCTGTGTGACGTCAGGGCTGGTTTATAACTCTATATAACTATCTGGCCTGTCTGTCCTATCTGGCCTGTCTGTCCTTTCCTCTGTGTGAAGTCAGGGCAGGTCTATAACTCTATATAACTATCTGGCATGTCTGTCCTATCTGGCCTGTCTGTCCTTTCCTCTGTGTGACGTCAGGGCTGGTCTATAACTCTATTTAACTATCTGGCTTGTCTGTCCTATCTGGCCTGTCTGTCCTTTCCTCTGTGTGACGTCAGGGCTGGTCTATAACTCTATATAACTATCTGGCCTGTCTGTCCTGTCTGGCCTGTCTGTCCTGTCTTGCCTGTCTGTCCTTTCCTCTGTGTGACGTCAGGGCTGGTTTATAACTCTATATAACTATCTGGCCTGTGTGTCCTATCTGGCCTGTGTGTCCTTTCCTCTGTGTGACGTCAGGGCAGGTCTATAACTCTATATAACTATCTGGCCTGTCTGTCCTATCTGGCCTGTCTGTCCTTTCCTCTGTGTGACTTCAGGGCTGGTCTATAACTCTATATAACTATCTGGCCTGTCTGTCCTGTCTGGCCTGTCTGTCCTGTCTTGCCTGTCTGTCCTTTCCTCTGTGTGACGTCAGGGCTGGTCTATAACTCTATATAACTATCTGGCCTGTCTGTCCTATCTGGCCTGTCTGTCCTGTCTGGCCTGTCGGTCCTTTCCTCTGCGTGACGTCAGGGCAGGTCTATAACTTTATATAACTATCTGGCCTGTCTGTCCTATCTGGCCTGTCTGTCCTTTCCTCTGTGTGACGTCAGGGCTGGTTTATAACTCTATATAACTATTTGGCCTGTCTGTCCTATCTGGCCTGTCTGTCCTTACCTCTGTGTGACGTTAGGGCTGGTTTATAACTCTATATAACTATCTGGCCTGTCTGTCCTGTCTGGCCTGTCTGTCCTGTCTGGCCTGTCTGTCCTTTCCTCTGTGTGATATCAGGGCTGGTTTATAACTCTATATAACTATCTGGCCTGTCTGTTCTTTCCTCTGTGTGATATCACGGCTGGTTTATAACTCTATATAACTATCTGGCCTGTCTGTCCTGTCTGGCCTGTCTGTCCTATCCTCTGTGTGATGTCAGGGCTGGTTTATAACTCTATATAACTATCTGGCCTGTCTGTCCTGTCTGGCCTGTCTGTCCTTTCCTCTGTGTGATGTCAGGGTTGGTTTATAACTCTATATAACTGTCTGGCCTGTCTGTCCTGTCTGGCCTTTCTGTCCTTTCCTCTGTGTGACGTCAGGGCTGGTTTATAACTCTATATAACTATCTGGCCTGTCTGTCCTTTCTGGCCTGTCTGTCCTTTCCTCTGTGTGAAGTCAGTGCAGGTTTATAACTCTATATAACTCTCTGGCCTGTCAGTACTTTCCTCTGTGTGAAGTCAGTGCAGGTTTATAACTCTATATAACTATCTGGCCTGTCTGTCCTATCTGGCCTGTCTGTCCTTTCCTCTGTGTGACGTCAGGGCTGGTTTATAACTCTATATAACTATCTGGCCTGTCTGTCCTATCTGGCCTGTCTGTCCTTTCCTCTGTGTGACGTCAGGGCAGGTCTATAACTCTATATAACTATCTGGCATGTCTGTCCTATCTGGCCTGTCTGTCCTTTCCTCTGTGTGACGTCAGGGCTGGTCTATAACTCTATATAACTATCTGGCCTGTCTGTCCTATCTGGCCTGTCTGTCCTTTCCTCTGTGTGACGTCAGGGCTGGTCTATAACTCTATATAACTATCTGGCCTGTCTGTCCTGTCTGGCCTGTCTGTCCTGTCTTGCCTGTCTGTCCTTTCCTCTGTGTGACGTAAGGGCTGGTTTATAACTCTATATAACTATCTGGCCTGTGTGTCCTATCTGGCCTGTCTGTCCTTTCCTCTGTGTGACGTCAGGGCAGGTCTATAACTCTATATAACTATCTGGCATATCTGTCCTATCTGGCCTTTCTGTCCTTTCCTCTGTGTGATGTCAGGGCTGGTTTATAACTCTATATAACTATCTGGCCTGTCTGTCCTATCTGGCCTGTCTGTCCTTTCCTCTGTGTGACGTCAGGGCAGGTCTATAACTCTATATAACTATCTGGCCTGTCTGTCCTATCTGGCCTGTCTGTCCTTTCCTCTGTGTGACGTCAGGGCTGGTCTATAACTCTATATAACTATCTGGCCTGTCTGTCCTGTCTGGCCTGTCTGTCCTGTCTTGCCTGTCTGTCCTTTCCTCTGTGTGACGTCAGGGCTGGTCTATAACTCTATATAACTATCTGGCCTGTCTGTCCTATCTGGCCTGTCTGTCCTTTCCTCTGTGTGACGTCAGGGCTGGTTTATAACTCTATATAACTATCTGGCCTGTCTGTCCTGTCTGGCCTGTCTGTCCTGTCAGGCCTGTCTGTCCTTTCCTCTGTGTGATGTCAGGGCTGGTCTATAACTCTATATAACTATCTGGCCTGTCTGTCCTATCTGGCCTGTCTGGCCTGTCTGGCCTGTCGGTCCTTTTCCTCTGCGTGACGTCAGGGCAGGTCTATAACTTTATATAACTATCTGGCCTGTCTGTCCTATCTGGCCTGTCTGTCCTTTCCTCTGTGTGACGTCAGGGCTGGTTTATAACTCTATATAACTATTTGGCCTGTCTGTCCTATCTGGCTTGTCTGTCCTTACCTCTGTGTGACGTTAGGGCTGGTTTATAACTCTATATAACTATCTGGCCTGTCTGTCCTGTCTGGCCTGTCTGACCTGTCTGGCCTGTCTGTCCTTTCCTCTGTGTGATATCAGGGCTGGTTTATAACTCTATATAACTATCTGGCCTGTCTGTTCTTTCCTCTGTGTGATATCACGGCTGGTTTATAACTCTATATAACTATCTGGCCTGTCTGTCCTGTCTGGCCTGTCTGTCCTATCCTCTGTGTGATGTCAGGGCTGGTTTATAACTCTATATAACTATCTGGCCTGTCTGTCCTGTCTGGCCTGTCTGTCCTTTCCTCTGTGTGATGTCAGGGTTGGTTTATAACTCTATATAACTATCTGGCCTGTCTGTCCTTTCTGGCCTGTCTGTCCTTTCCTCTGTGTGACGTCAGGGCTGGTTTATAACTATATATAACTATCTGGCCTGTCTGTCCTTTCTGGCCTGTCTGTCCTTTCCTCTGTGTGAAGTCAGTGCAGGTTTATAACTCTATATAACTCTCTGGCCTGTCAGTACTTTCCTCTGTGTGACGTCAGGGCTGGTTTATAACTCTATATAACCATCTGGCCTGTCCTTCCTATCTGGCCTGTCTGTTCTTTCCTCTGTGTGATGTCAGGGCTGGTTTATAACTCTATATAACTATCTGGCCTGTCTGTCCTTTCCTCTGTGTGATGTCAGGGCTGGTTTATAACTCTATATAACTATCTGGCCTGTCTGTTCTTTCCTCTGTGTGATATCAGGTCTGGTTTATAACTCTATATAACTATCTGGCCTGTCTGTCCTGTCTGGCCTGTCAGTCCTATCCTCTGTGTGATGTCAGGGCTGGTTTATAACTCTATATAACTTTCTGGCCTGTCTGTCCTGTCTGGCCTGTCTGTCCTTTCCTCTGTGTGATGTCATGGTTGGTTTATAACTCTATATAACTATCTGGCCTGTCTGTCCTGTCTGGCCTGTCTGTCCTTTCCTCTGTGTGACGTCAGGGCTGGTTTATAACTCTATATAACTATCTGGCCTGTCTGTCCTTTCTGGCCTGTCTGTCATTTCCTCTGTGTGAAGTCAGTGCAGGTTTATAACTCTATATAACTCTCTGGCCTGTCGGTACTTTCCTCTGTGTGATGTCAGGGCTGGTTTATAACTCTATATAACTATCTGGCCTGTCCTTCCTATCTGGCCTGTCTGTTCTTTCCTCTGTGTGATGTCAGGGCTGGTTTATAACTCTATATAACTATCTGGAATTCTGTCCTTTCCTCTGTGTTATGTCAGGGCTGGTTTATAACTCTATATAACTATCTGGCCTGTGTCTGTTATTTTGTTCTTGTGGTCTTTCATATAAAGCAACTTTTTTTGGAGAACAGCAGCCTTCTATGAATAATAACGAGGGCAGAGTTCTGAGCAGAGAGATATCCAATGAGAGCAGAGTTCTGAGGCATAATCAGAGAGATATCCAATGAGAGCAGAGTAGAAACAGAGAGATATCCAATGAGAGCAGAGTAGAAACAGAGAGATATCCAATGAGAGCAGAGTTCTGAGGCATAATCAGAGATATATCCAATGAGAGCAGAGTAGAAACAGTGAGATATCCAATGAGAGCAGAGTAGAAACAGAGAGATATCCAATGAGATCAGAGTTCTGAGGCATAATCAGAGAGATATCCAATGAGAGCAGAGCAGAAACAGAGAGATGTCCAATGAGAGCAGAGTTCTGAGGCATAATCAGAGAGATATCCAATGAGAGCAGAGTAGAAACAGAGAGATGTCCAATGAGAGCAGAGTTCTGAGGCAGAATCGGAAAGTTATCCAATGAGAGCAGAGTTCTGAGGCAGAATGCAACACATTGTGACCAGCCAAGGCCAAACAAATCTCATGTCCATTCATAAATATACATATTATCTAGTTGTTATACCTTAACTGAATATAGATACTTACGTGTCTCTCTGTGCGTGTATGTGTGTGTGTGTGTGTGTGTGTGTGTGTGTGTGTGTGTGTGTGTGTGTGTGTGTGTGTGTGTGTGTGTGTGTGTGTCAGTACAGTGGTTACACAGTGTAGTTCTGGAACAGTTTATCAGCCACTGAGCTGTATTCTGACGCTGATGATAAATACAGTGTGTTTTGATCCGTACTCAGAACGCAGGGATGGAATGACTCCCCAGTGTTGTTCTAGAATGATAAATGTAGTGTTCTGGAACACACAGTGTTCCTAAAGCCTGCCATACAGGGCTGCTTCTGCAAGCTCTGCAACTCTGGTACGCTTGAACCTGAACTGGAGTGGGGTTTTACAGTAGTCGTGGGTTTGTATTGTAGTCCTGTGTCGTGGGTTTTTACAGTAGTCGTGGGTTTGTATTGTAGTCCTGTGTCATGGGTTTTTACAGTAGTCATGGGTTTGTATTGTAGTCCTGTGTCGTGGGTTTTTACAGTAGTCGTGGGTTTGTATTGTAGTCCTGTGTCGTGGGTTTTTACAGTAGTTTTGGGTTTGTAATGTAGTCCTGTGTCGTGGGTTTTTACAGTAGTCGTGGGTTTGTATTGTAGTCCTGTGTCATGGGTTTTTACAGTAGTCATGTGTTTGTATTGTAGTCCTGTGTCGTGGGTTTTTACAGTAGTCGTGGGTTTGTATTGTAGTCCTGTGTCATGGATTTTTACAGTAGTCGTGGGTTTGTATTGTAGTCCTGTGTCGTGGGTTGTTACAGTAGTCATGAGTTTGTAATGTAGTCCTGTGTCGTGGGTTTTTACAGTAGTCGTGGGTTTGTAATGTAGTCCTGTGTCGTGGGTTTTTACAGTAGTCGTGGGTTTGTAATGTAGTTCTGTGTCGTGGGTTTTTACAGTAGTCGTGGGTTTGTATTGTAGTCCTGTGTCGTGGGTTGTTACAGTAGTCATGAGTTTGTAATGTAGTCCTGTGTCGTGGGTTTTTACAGTAGTCTTGGGTTTGTATTGTAGTCCTGTGTCGTGGGTTGTTACAGTAGTCATGAGTTTGTAATGTAGTCCTGTGTCGTGGGTTTTTACAGTAGTCGTGGGTTTGTATTGTAGTCCTGTGTCGTGGGTTGTTACAGTAGTCATGAGTTTGTAATGTAGTCCTGTGTCGTGGGTTTTTACAGTAGTCGTGGGTTTGTAATGTAGTCCTGTGTCATGGGTTTTTACAGTAGTCGTGGGTTTGTATTGTAGTCCTGTGTCGTGGGTTTTTACAGTAGTCGTGGGTTTGTATTGTAGTCCTGTGTCATGGGTTTTTACAGTAGTCGTGGGTTTGTATTGTAGTCCTGTGTGGTGGGTTTTTACAGTAGTCGTGGGTTTGTAATGTAGTCCTGTGTCATGGGTTTTTACAGTAGTCGTGGGTTTGTATTGTAGTCCTGTGTCATGGGTTCCTAAAGTAGAAGGGTGTTTTTAAAGTAGCTGTGTGTTTTTAAAGTAGAAATGTGTTTTTAAAGGAGTTGTGTGTTTTTCTAAGTAGTAGTGTGTTTTTAAAGTAGTAGTGTGTTTTTAAAGTAGTAGTGTGTTTTAAAGTAGTAGTGTGTTTTAAAGTAGTAGTGTGTTTTAAAATATGCGTGTGTTTTAAAATATGAGTGTGTTTTTAAAGTAGTAGTGTGTTTTAAAGTAGTAGTGTGTTTTAAAGTAGTAGTGTGTTTTAAAGTAGTAGTGTGTTTTAAAGTAGTAGTGTGTTTTAAAGTAGTAGTGTGTTTTAAAGTAGTAGAATTTTTAAAGTAGTAGTGTGTTTTAAAGTAGTAGTGTGTTTTAAAGTAGTAGTGTGTTTTAAAGTAGTAGTGTGTTTTAAAATATGAGTGTGTTTTAAAGTAGTAGTGTGTTTTAAAGTAGTAGTGTGTTTTAAAGTAGTAGTGTGTTTTAAAGTAGTAGTGTGTTTTAAAGTAGTAGTGTGTTTTAAAGTAGTAGTGTGTTTTAAAGTAGTAGTGTGTTTTAAAGTAGTAGTGTGTTTTAAAGTAGTAGTGTGTTTTAAAGTAGTAGTGTGTTTTAAAATATGAGTGTGTTTTAAAGTAGTAGTGTGTTTTAAAGTAGTAGTGTGTTTTAAAGTAGTAGTGTGTTTTAAAATATGAGTGTGTTTTAAAGTAGTAGTGTGTTTTAAAGTAGTAGTGTGTTTTAAAGTAGTAGTGTGTTTTAAAATATGAGTGTGTTTTAAAGTAGTAGTGTGTTTTAAAGTAGTAGTGTGTTTTAAAGTAGTAGTGTGTTTTAAAGTAGTAGTGTGTTTTAAAGTAGTAGTATGTTTTTAAAGTACTTGTTGTGTGTTTTTTTTTTAAACCATGTGTCCATTATAAAAATGGGCACATCATATCAAACTGCTTTAAAAAATTAAATAATAGCCATGTCTGGAGTTTTACCTGGTTAAATACCAGATCAGGAAAATCTCTGGGCCCCAGGAAATACATTTCCGAACCACAATTGTTGGACATATGGTTCCATCTCTGTCTTGTGTGATGAGAAACTTTGTCTGAGACTGAGCAAAGCAAGCAAATGTCCTTTATAGGGTTTAAAGATGTTATTTATGCAAAATCATTCTTCACCACATTATGGTTTAGGAGCAAGAACTTCTAAATAAACCCAAACTAAAGTCAGAGTTTCATTCAAATGCAATAACCAAATGAACATTTGATCTGAGGGGATGTTTAGAAACAGTTGTTTACGCCGGTGGAAATTATAGACTAGAAGGTTAATTTTAGGCTTGTTAATCTCATTGTTTACTGATGCTGCTCTGCACTGTGTTCAGAGCCCAGACTGCGTATAGTGCACTATGTAGGGAATAGGGTGGTTATGGGCCCTGGTCTAAAGTAGTGCACTATGTAGGGAATAGGGTGGTTATGGGCCCTGGCCTAAAGTAGTGCACTATGTAGAGAATAGGGTGGTTATGGGCCCTGGCCTAAAGTAGTGCACTATGTAGAGAATAGGGTGGTTATGGGCCCTGATCTAAAGTAGTGCACTATATAGGGAATAGGGTGGTTATGGGCCCTGGTCTAAAGTAGTGCACTATGTAGGGAATAGGGTGGTTATGGGCCCTGGACAAAGTAGTGCCCTATATAGGGAATAGGGTGCCATTTGGGGTGCAACCTGTCTTCAGAGTGTGTGATGTGTGGAGCCAGACTCACAACCATTTAGCTGGAGACGACTTTCATCTTCCTGTTGTTCTTTCCCTCTTTCTTTCTCTTCATCTCTCCCTCCATCTCTCCCTCTTTCTCTCCCTTCGTCTCTCCCTCCATCTCTCCCTCCTCTCTTCATCTCTCCCTCCATCTCTCCCTCTTTCTCTCTCTTCCTCTCTCCCTCCATCTCTCCCTCCTCTCTCTTCGTCTCTCCCTCCGTCTCTCCCTCTTTCTCTCTCTTCATCTCTCCCTCCATCTCTCCCTCCTCTCTCTTCGTCTCTCCCTCCGTCTCTCCCTCTTTCTCTCTCTTCCTCTCTCCCTCCATCTCTCCCTCCTCTCTTTTCGTCTCTCCCTCCGTCTCTCCCTCTTTCTCTCTCTTCCTCTCTCCCTCCATCTCTCCCTCCTCTCTCTTCGTCTCTCCCTCCGTCTCTCTCTTCCTCTCTCCCTCCATCTCTCCCTCCGTCTCTCCCTCTTTCTCTCCTTTCATCTCTTCCTCCATCTCTACCTCCTCTCCCTTCGTCTCTTCCCCCATCTCGCCCTCTTTCTCTCTCTTCCTCTCTCCCTCCATCTCTCCCTCCTCTCTCTTCGTCTCTCCCTCCGTCTCTCCCTCCGTCTCTCCCTCCATCTCTCCATCTCCCCCTGAAGGAGTGGTGCTCACACATGCCACTGTAATAAATCCATTTTGATATTCAAATGAGTTGGAAAACATTATTCCTACATGTCTAGTTGACGACCAGAATACATCTGACAGCTGGAATGAACATGGCCCCTTATGGTCTCCTTCTATTTATGGTGGAGGAGAAATGGATAGGATGAAGGCAGAGAGGAGAGAGAGAGCGAAAGGGAAGGGTAGTGGGAAGGAGGGAGGGAAGGAGAAAGGGAAGAAGGGAGGGAAGGAGAGAGAGAAGGAGAGAGGGAAGGAGAGAGGGAAGGAGAGAGGGAAGGGGACACTATGGCCCCAATCACACACCCACCCAACCACCCACTCACAAACCCACTCTCTCACCCCCCCACCCACTCACCCACCCACGCGCCCACCCTCCCACCCACCGACTACGCACCCACCAACCCACCACCCACCCACTGACTACGCACCCACCAACCCACCACCCACCCACCGACTCACCCACCCACCCACCCACCCACCGACTCACCCACCCGCCAACCCACTGACCCCCCCCAACACCTACCCACCAACCCACCACCCACCCACCCACTGGTCTCTCTGAACACTACAGGTATTAATGAACACACTGGTCTCTCTGAACACTACAGGTATTAATGAACACACTGGTCTCTCTGAACATTACAGGTATTCATGAACACACTGGTCTCTCTGAACACTACAGGTATTAATGAACACACTGGTCTCTCTATCTAGGCCCTCCACAAGGTGCTCATCTTGGTCTGGCCTGAGGATACCTACCTGTTTGTGTGTGTATATGTGTGTGTGTGTGTGTGTGTGTGTGTGTGTGTGTGTGTGTGTGTGTGTGTGTGTGTGTGTGTGTGTGTGTGTGTGTGTGTGTGTGTGTGTGTGTGTGTGTGTGTGTGTGTGTGTGTGTGTGTGTGTGTGTGTGTGTGTGTGTGTGTGTGTGTGTGTGTGTGTGTGTGTGTTATACATCCCTGTGTAGCTTCAGTATTTATAGCTCACAGAAGGAATTTGTGGTAAGTGCGGGGGCCGCCATCTTGCACCTCCACTATTCTAGCTAGCAACATTACATAATTTTCCAAATTCTGGAGGCAGTGGAAACGCATTTCAAGCCCACCAAAGGCCAGGGCACCGCAGGCCAACCCAACAAGGCCATCCCAACAAGGCCAGCCAACCAAGGCCAGCCTACCACAGGTTTACTTCAAAGTGTCAAAAGAAATGAGGCTACAGTGATTTTACAAAGACATTAGAGCTGATCTTTCACTACACACCCCCAACAGACAGCCCCCCCCAACAGACAGCCCCCCCCCCCCCCCCCCCCCAACGGACAGTCCCCGCCCCAGCAGACAGTCCCCCCCAACAGACAGTCCCCCCCAACAGACAGTCCCCCCAACAGACAGTCCCCCCCCAACAGACAGCCCCCCCCAACAGACAGTCCCCCCCAACAGACAGTCCCCCCCAACAGACAGTCCCCCCCAACAGACAGCCCCCCCCCCCCCCCCCCAACGGACAGTCCCCGCCCCAGCAGACAGTCCCCCCCAACAGACAGTCCCCCCCAACAGACAGTCCCCCCCAACAGACAGTCCCCCCAACAGACAGCCCCCCCCCCCCCCCCCCAACGGACAGTCCCCGCCCCAGCAGACAGTCCCCCCCAACAGACAGTCCCCCCCAACAGACAGTCCCCCCCCGACAGACAGTCCCCCCCAACAGACAGTCCCCCACCAACAGACAGTCCTCTCCAACAGACAGTCCCCCCCCAACAGACAGCCCCCTCTAACAGACAGTCCCCCCCCCGACAGACAGTCCCCCCCAACAGACAGTCCCCCACCAACAGACAGTCCCCTCCAACAGACAGTCCCCCCCCCCAACAGACAGTCCCCCCCCCCAACAGACAGTCCCCCCAACAGACAGTCCCCCCCCAACAGACAGTCCCCCCCCCAACATACAGTCCCCCACCAACAGACAGTCCCCTCCAACAGACAGTCCCCCCCCCAACAGACAGTCCCCCCAACAGACAGCCCCCCACAACAGACAGTCCCCTCCAACAGACAGTCCCCTCCAACAGACAGTCCCCCCAACAGACAGTCCCCCCAACAGACAGTCCCCCACCAACAGACAGTCCCCTCCAACAGACAGTCCCCCCCCCAACAGACAGTCGTCCCCCCCAACAGACAGCCCCCCCCAACAGACAGTCCCCTCCAACAGACAGTCCCCTCCAACAGACAGTCCCCCCAACAGACAGTCCCCCACCAACAGACAGTCCCCTCCAACAGACAGTCCCCCCCAACAGACAGTCCCCCCCCCGACAGACAGTCCCCCCCAACAGACAGTCCCCCACCAACAGACAGTCCCCTCCAACAGACAGTCCCCCCCCAACAGACAGCCCCCTCCAACAGACAGTCCCCCCCCGACAGACAGTCCCCCCCAACAGACAGTCCCCCACCAACAGACAGTCCCCTCCAACAGACAGTCCCCCCAACAGACAGTCCCCCCCCCAAAAGACAGTCCCCCCAACAGACAGTCCCCCCCCAACAGACAGTCCCCCACCAACAGACAGTCCCCTCCAACAGACAGTCCCCCCCCCAACAGACAGTCCCCCCCCCCAACAGACAGCCCCCCCCAACAGACAGTCCCCTCCAACAGACAGTCCCCCCCCCCAACAGACATCCCCCCCCAACAGACAGTCCCCTCCAACAGACAGTCCCCTCCAACAGACAGTCCCCCCAACAGACAGCCCCCCCCAACAGACAGTCCCCTCCAACAGACAGTCCCCCCCCCCAACAGACAGTCCCCCCCCTCCAACAGACAGTCCCCCCCCAACAGACAGTCCCCCCCCCAACAGACAGTCCCCCCCCCCAACAGACAGTCCTCCCCCCAACAGACAGCCCCCCCCAACAGACAGTCCCCTCCAACAGACAGTCCCCCCCCGACAGACAGTCCCCCCCCCAACAGACAGTCCCCTCCAACAGACAGCCCCCCCCCAACAGACAGTCCCCCCCAACAGACAGTCCCCCCCCCCAACAGACAGCCCCCCCCAACAGACAGTCCCCTCCAACAGACAGTCCCCTCCAACAGACAGTCCCCCCCCAACAGACAGCCCCCCCCAACAGACAGTCCCCTCCAACAGACAGTCCCCCCCCAACAGACAGTCCCCCCCAACAGACAGTCCCCCCCCGACAGACAGTCCCCCCAACAGACAGTCCCCTCCAACAGACAGCCCCCCCAACAGACAGTCCCCCCCAACAGACAGTCCCCCCCAACAGACAGTCCCCCCAACAGACAGCCCCCCCCAACAGACAGTCCCCTCCAACAGACAGTCCCCCCCCAACAGACAGTCCCCGCCCCAGCAGACAGCCCCCCCCAACAGACAGTCCCCTCCAACAGACAGTCCCCTCCAACAGACAGTCCCCTCCAACAGACAGTCCCCCCCCAACAGACAGTCCACCCCAACAGACAGTCCCCCCCCGACAGACAGTCCCCCCCAACAGACAGCCCCCCCCAACAGACAGTCCCCTCCAACAGACAGTCCCCTCCAACAGACAGTCCCCTCCAACAGACAGTCCCCCCCAACAGACAGTCCCCCCCAACAGACAGTCCCCCCCCAACAGACAGCCCCCCCCCCCCCCCCCAACGTACAGTCCCCGCCCCAGCAGACAGTCCCCCCCAACAGACAGTCCCCCCCAACAGACAGTCCCCCCCCGACAGACAGTCCCCCCCAACAGACAGTCCCCCACCAACAGACAGTCCTCTCCAACAGACAGTCCCCCCCCAACAGACAGCCCCCTCCAACAGACAGTCCCCCCCCCGACAGACAGTCCCCCCCAACAGACAGTCCCCCACCAACAGACAGTCCCCTCCAACAGACAGTCCCCCCCCCCAACAGACAGTCCCCCCCCCCAACAGACAGTCCCCCCCCCAACAGACAGTCCCCCCAACAGACAGTCCCCCCCCCAACATACAGTCCCCCACCAACAGACAGTCCCCTCCAACAGACAGTCCCACCCCCAACAGACAGTCCCCCCCCCAACAGACAGCCCCCCACAACAGACAGTCCCCTCCAACAGACAGTCCCCTCCAACAGACAGTCCCCCCCCCAACAGACAGTCCCCCCCCCAACAGACAGTCCCCCACCAACAGACAGTCCCCTCCAACAGACAGTCCCTCCCCCAACAGACAGTCGTCCCCCCCAACAGACAGCCCCCCCCAACAGACAGTCCCCTCCAACAGACAGTCCCCTCCAACAGACAGTCCCCCCAACAGACAGTCCCCCACCAACAGACAGTCCCCTCCAACAGACAGTCCCCCCCAACAGACAGTCCCCCCCCGACAGACAGTCCCCCCCAACAGACAGTCCCCCACCAACAGACAGTCCCCTCCAACAGACAGTCCCCCCCCAACAGACAGCCCCCTCCAACAGACAGTCCCCCCCCCGACAGACAGTCCCCCCCAACAGACAGTCCCCCACCAACAGACAGTCCCCTCCAACAGACAGTCCCCCCCCCCAACAGACAGTCCCCCCCCCAACAGACAGTCCCCCCCCAACAGACAGTCCCCCCCCAACAGACAGTCCCCCACCAACAGACAGTCCCCTCCAACAGACAGTCCCCCCCCCAACAGACAGTCCCCCCCCCCAACAGACAGCCCCCCCCAACAGACAGTCCCCTCCAACAGACAGTCCCCCCCCCCCAACAGACATCCCCCCCCAACAGACAGTCCCCTCCAACAGACAGTCCCCTCCAACAGACAGTCCCCCCCCCCAACAGACAGCCCCCCCCAACAGACAGTCCCCTCCAACAGACAGTCCCCCCCCCAACAGACAGTCCCCCCCTCCAACAGACAGTCCCCCCCCAACAGACAGTCCCCCCCCCAACAGACAGTCCCCCCCCCCAACAGACAGTCCCCCCCCCAACAGACAGCCCCCCCCAACAGACAGTCCCCTCCAACAGACAGTCCCCCCCCGACAGACAGTCCCCCCCCCAACAGACAGTCCCCTCCAACAGACAGCCCCCCCCAACAGACAGTCCCCCCCAACAGACAGTCCCCCCCCCAACAGACAGCCCCCCCCAACAGACAGTCCCCTCCAACAGACAGTCCCCTCCAACAGACAGTCCCCCCCCAACAGACAGCCCCCCCCAACAGACAGTCCCCTCCAACAGACAGTCCCCCCCCAACAGACAGTCCCCCCCAACAGACAGTCCCCCCCCGACAGACAGTCCCCCCCCCAACAGACAGTCCCCTCCAACAGACAGCCCCCCCAACAGACAGTCCCCCCCAACAGACAGTCCCCCCCAACAGACAGTCCCCCCCCCAACAGACAGCCCCCCCCAACAGACAGTCCCCTCCAACAGACAGTCCCCCCCCAACAGACAGTCCCCGCCCCAGCAGACAGCCCCCCCCAACAGACAGTCCCCTCCAACAGACAGTCCCCTCCAACAGACAGTCCCCTCCAACAGACAGTCCCCCCAACAGACAGTCCACCCCAACAGACAGTCCCCCCCCGACAGACAGTCCCCCCCAACAGACAGCCCCCCCCAACAGACAGTCCCCTCCAACAGACAGTCCCCTCCAACAGACAGTCCCCTCCAACAGACAGTCCCCTCCAACAGACAGTCCCCCCCCCCCAACAGACAGTCCCCCCCAACAGACAGTCCCCCCCCCCCCCAACAGACAGTCCCCCCCCCCCAACAGTCACTACACCGATTTATATAATGATTCCAAGCTGCACTGCGAAGAATTCATCACTTTGACAGAAATTATTCCTTCTATTAGGAACTATACTGTAGACTCAGGTAGAGGTCTGATCTCCTTCTATTAGGAACTATACTGTAGACTCAGGTAGAGGTCTGAATCTCCTTCCATTAGGAACTATACTGTAGACTCAGGTAGAGGTCTGATCTCCTTCCATTAGGAACTATACTGTAGACTCGGGTAGAGGTCTGAATCTCCTTCCATTAGGAACTATACTGTAGACTCAGGTAGAGGTCTGATCTCCTTCCATTAGGAACTATACTGTAGACTCAGGTAGAGGTCTGAATCTCCTTCTATTAGGAACTATACTGTAGACTCAGGTAGAGGTCTGAATCTCCTTCCATTAGGAACTATACTGTAGACTCAGGGAGAGGTCTGAATCTCCTTCCATTAGGAACTATACTGTAGACTCAGGGAGAGGTCTGATCTCCTTCCATTAGGAACTATACTGTAGACTCAGGTAGAGGTCTGATCTCCTTCCATTAGGAACTATACTGTAGACTCAGGTAGAGGTCTGATCTCCTTCCATTAGGAACTATACTGTAGACTCAGGTAGAGGTCTGATCTCCTTCCGTTAGGAACTATACTGTAGACTCAGGTAGAGGTCTGATCTCCTTCCATTAGGAACTATACTGTAGACTCAGGTAGAGGTCTGAATCTCCTTCCATTAGGAACTATACTGTAGACTCAGGTAGAGGTCTGAATCTCCTTCCACTAGGAACTATACTGTAGACTCAGGTAGAGGTCCGATCTCCTTCCATTAGGAACTATACTGTAGACTCAGGTAGAGGTCTGATCTCCTTCCATTAGGAACTATACTGTAGACTCAGGTAGAGGTCTGATCTCCTTCCATTAGGAACTATACTGTAGACTCAGGTAGAGGTCTGATCTCCTTCCATTAGGAACTATATTGTAGACTCAGGTAGAGGTCTGATCTCCTTCCATTAGGAACTATACTGTAGACTCAGGTAGAGGTCTGAATCTCCTTCCATTAGGAACTATACTGTAGATTCAGGTAGAGGTCTGATCTCCTTCCATTAGGAACTATATTGTAGACTCAGGTAGAGGTCTGATCTCCTTCCATTAGGAACTATACTGTAGACTCAGGTAGAGGTCTGAATCTCCTTCCATTAGGAACTATACTGTAGACTCAGGTAGAGGTCTGATCTCCTTCCATTAGGAACTATACTGTAGACTCAGGTAGAGGTCTGAATCTCCTTCCATTAGGAACTATACTGTAGACTCAGGTAGAGGTCTGAATCTCCTTCCATTAGGAACTATACTGTAGACTCAGGTAGAGGTCTGATCTCCTTCCATTAGGAACTATACTGTAGACTCAGGTAGAGGTCTGAATCTCCTTCCATTAGGAACTATACTGTAGACTCAGGTAGAGGTCTGAATCTCCTTCCATTAGGAACTATACTGTAGACTCAGGTAGAGGTCTGAATCTCCTTCCATTAGGAACTATACTGTAGACTCAGGTAGAGGTCTGATCTCCTTCCATTAGGAACTATACTGTAGACTCAGGTAGAGGTCTGAATCTCCTTCCATTAGGAACTATACTGTAGACTCAGGTAGAGGTCTGATCTCCTTCCATTAGGAACTATACTGTAGACTCAGGTAGAGGTCTGATCTCCTTCCATTAGGAACTATACTGTAGACTCAGGTAGAGGTCTGATCTCCTTCCATTAGGAACTATACTGTAGACTCAGGTAGAGGTCTGAATCTCCTTCCATTAGGAACTATACTGTAGACTCAGGTAGAGGTCTGAATCTCCTTCCATTAGGAACTATACTGTAGACTCAGGTAGAGGTCTGAATCTCCTTCCATTAGGAACTATACTGTAGACTCAGGTAGAGGTCTGATCTCCTTCCATTAGGAACTATACTGTAGACTCAGGTAGAGGTCTGAATCTCCTTCCATTAGGAACTATACTGTAGACTCAGGTAGAGGTCTGATCTCCTTCCATTAGGAACTATACTGTAGACTCAGGTAGAGGTCTGATCTCCTTCCATTAGGAACTATACTGTAGACTCAGGTAGAGGTCTGATCTCCTTCCATTAGGAACTATACTGTAGACTCAGGTAGAGGTCTGAATCTCCTTCCATTAG